>NW_015627373.1:671374-676790 GCF_001515625.1 Sinocyclocheilus rhinocerous
TCAATCGTAATTTTACGAAGCTACGAGAATACTTTTTGTGCGCAAAGAAAACAAAAATAACGACTTTATTTAACAATTCGTCTCCTCCGCATCACCCTATAGCGCCATTTTGGAGAATATCACATACGTAAACAACGTATGCAACGTATGTAGGCGGATACGTTGTTTACGTTCAGATCAAAGTGTAAACAATGTAAACAGCGTATCCGTGTACAGTGTTGCTGACACAGAACAGCAATACGTTGTTTACGTATGATACTCTCCAAAATGGTGCTATAGGGTGACGCGGAGGAGACGAATTGTTGAATAAAGTCGTTATTTTTGTTTTCTTTGTATTAATAATGTTGTGTATTATGTAAAACTTATCGTGCAAATTAAATGTTAAAATTCTCTACTTATGATAATTCACGAACTATATAACGGAGATTGGCCAAACAGGACTCAGTACTGTAACAAGCTGCGCACAAGCTGATGAAAGTTTCCGTCATCTTTCGCGCAAAATGGTTCAAGCGCAACGTTTGAAGTTCTTTAAAAAGAAGACAACAGAAAGTATGATTTTTCCTTGATTAGAATTTAAAGACATTCCCCTGACATAATGTCATTGTGCTGTATGTGTGACTGTGAGGGACTGAGAGACGATAGGAGAGCTGACATTATCGAGTCATCGACCTTGCAAAAACCAAGCAAAAACACGTCTTGAGAGTCCAAAAGCATTCACTGCACGATGAATCCCATTCGAGTGCAGTTAGAATGCCCTTATAATTCAAGCAATGAAAGAAAAAATACCCATGTATGAGTTTTTATGTTTTTATATTCATTGCACAAGCAATGTACTTTTCTGAATATCAGCACATGTGCGTGAGCATGAATATGCTAATAATTTTATACAACAGTGTAGAGCAACACGGTGTTTTCATTCCTTGAATGAATCTGTTTTTGAACGAATCAAATGAGCCAGTGATTCAACGGTCCATTCACTTTTTTCGTTTCTAATTGAATCAGCCATTTTGAACGAATCGTTTGATTTGAACGATTCAATAAATCATTTATTAAAACAGGGACTTGCTGCCACCTACTGGCGGTTTTATTGTCATCTATATTTATTAATGACAGTCCAAAACCAGCCAAGGTGCCAGCACAAAAACACATTTAGCAAAATACTGTATATTTTAATTAGCAGTATTGACCAAAATTCCTCCATTTAAGGCCCCAGAAGGGAAAAAAAACTTTAAAATTATAGTTTGTTTAATAATGCTAATTTATCATTAAATAAAAACTTTTTTTAGACAAATTTTGTAATCATTGCGTAAAATTAGCTACAGGATCCACACCATTTGACCACACCATCCCCCCTGAAATTTGTTTACAATTCGACCACTGCTCGTAGCTTCGTAAAGTTACGGACGAACCACTGATGTCACATGTAATATTTTAACGATCTCCTTGCTACGTTTCTGAGCCTTGATCGTGTAAGGACCCTTGCTGTCTATGGAGGGTCAGAGAGCTCTTGGAATGCATCAAACATATCTTAATTTGTGTTCCGAAGATGAACGAAGTTCTTAAAGCAAATGTATGCTGATTTAAGAATGTTTAGATATTTGTACTAGAAAACGAGACAAAATACCAAGTAAGAAAATACATCAATATTTTTTGCATACTATTTCACTTGTATATTCTATACGCATTAAATGATATGGAATGTACATTATAAAACAGAGCACTGGGTAATGTTTCCCACAATGCAGTTTTCTCAAGCGTCAATTGCATTGTCTCATTGTGTGATGCACAGCTGGGCTGTGAAATTTGAGCTCAGCTTTCATGGATCATTGGTAATAAAGTCCCGGCAGGTTCAGTTTTATAGCTGTATTGATGAACAGAACCAGATATATACTCGAAAATCTAAGTCAGATACCTGATTGTCTAGCGTTTTAGGAAGAGATATTTGGATTCATGTCGGTAATTATGCGACTGTGTAAATAGACAGAAGGCTGTAATTGAGGGCAGTAAATGTCGCTGTCACTGTGTGTTAGGACCCTTGCTGTCTATGGAGGGTCAGAGAGCTCTTGGAATGCATCAAACATATCTTAATTTGTGTTCCGAAGATGAACGAAGTTCTTAAAGCAAATGTATGCTGATTTAAGAATGTTTAGATATTTGTACTAGAAAACGAGACAAAATACCAAGTAAGAAAATACATCAATATTTTTTGCATACTATTTCACTTGTATATTCTATACGCATTAAATGATATGGAATGTACATTATAAAACAGAGCACTGGGTAATGTTTCCCACAATGCAGTTTTCTCAAGCGTCAATTGCATTGTCTCATTGTGTGATGCACAGCTGGGCTGTGAAATTTGAGCTCAGCTTTCATGGATCATTGGTAATAAAGTCCCGGCAGGTTCAGTTTTATAGCTGTATTGATGAACAGAACCAGATATATACTCGAAAATCTAAGTCAGATACCTGATTGTCTAGCGTTTTAGGAAGAGATATTTGGATTCATGTCGGTAATTATGCGACTGTGTAAATAGACAGAAGGCTGTAATTGAGGGCAGTAAATGTCGCTGTCACTGTGTGTTTTGTGAAGTCTTGGCTCTCACCGGTTTGTAACTGTTGCATCAGGTCTGATTCTAAAACGAGACGAGCAAATCTTAGCGAACGCTTTGGAAATAGGACAGATATGCGAAATGCATTTAATATTCATGAGCGGTTTTAGTGTCTCTGTATTGTGAAGGATCAGATCAGGACTGAAATATTTATCACTCGGAGCTCAGAAGCCACAAACAGCCACCTGATACTGTTTCCATTCACAGAGCACAGGTGACACCGGCAGCAGGTACACGACTCCTTCAGGACCGAGCCAAAAATCACCCTATTTGTTTTTTGCCATTTCCTGTGAATGGCTCATCAGTGCATGTAATAAAAAATATGTTCTCTTCTAGTAGCAAGCAAATATTTCTAGTGATAATATAGTGCAACAAATTTATTTTGGTGGTTGTAATGTTATTGCAAACTGTTGCAATAATTAAACACTCTTAATATGTCCTCTTTTTTAAATGAAATTTAATGCTATCCTTATTGTTTCTGTGCTAGATAACACTGAACTGGTTGCATATTATGTACGTTAGACTATGTGATAGTAAAATGTTTGGATTCAGTATTTACACTTAAACTAAATTGTGTGTTCAGTGTAGTTAGCACCTTTTCAAATAGGTAACTTTAACCATTCAACCAAGTAGCTTGTCATTCTAGTTACTAGTTACTGTTAAAGTAGGTCCCCAACACTTAATTTTATATAATAAATATAATAATATATTACATAATAACATTAATATATATATATATATATATATATATATATATATATATATAACACAGATTTGAATGGAAAGTTCAAAAGAACAGCATTTATTTGAAATGGAAATCTTTTGTAACATTATAAATGGCTTTACTGTCATTTTTTTATTAATTTAATGCATCTTTGATTAACAAAAGTATTATTTCTTTTAAAAAAGAAAGAAAATCAAATCAACATTTGACTAGCTTAAAATGTCTGAATACTTCTCTGAATGTCTTAGTTTTGAACCTCTTTATCATCTAAACAAACTGTTTTTGCTGTTTTGCTTTAAGAAAAAATAAGTGTAAAAAATTGACAAATTAAAAAAATATATATATTTTTTAAAAATGTATATAAAAAGTTCATAACAATCATGATTCAACCAAAAAAAAAAAAAAAGAAAGAAAATTAATTTGTTATTTAGACAGAATTAAAATTTTTGGGTGAACTGTCTCTTTAAGTGTCCTAAGGTTTTTTCAATTAAACCATGTACTGTACATCAGTATCTAACTATTACCCTGTTTGTGTGTGTTTTCCCTCAGATGATCGCCCGGGGGAAGAACACCTCAGATCTCTTCCCTGCCGTGGTGAAGAACGTGGCCTGTAAGAACATCGAGGTGAGTGATAGTTCAGGTGATAGTTAGTCCGAGGAGCAGCAGGAGACAGGATGTCAGCTTTTCTGGCTGTTATTAAACTTGAATCTTATGTTAAAGGGGTCATATGATGTTGCTAAAAAGAACATTATTTTGTGTATTTGGTGTAATGAAATGTGGTTATGCGGTTTAAGGTTAAAAAAACACATTATTTTCCACATACTGTACATTATTGTTTCTCCTCTATGCCCCGCCTTTCTGAAACGTGTCGATTTTTACAAAGCTCATCGTTCTGAAAAGCAAGGTGTGCTGTGATTGGCCAGCTATCCAGTGCGTTGTGATTGGCCGAATACCTCAAGCGTGTGACCATATTACCATACCATATTGTGATGCCGTGTCCCGGCCGGCACGACGAGACAAAAACATTAAAACCCATTATAAACGAGGCATTTGTAGCATCCAGTGGGGACATAATTACTGATTATAATGACTAATACTGTATTTTTACGGGTTCTGCTCATGAGTCACCGTACGCTCAAGTGCTGAGTCACAAAAATGCATTAAACAGCCGATCAGAGCTCTATTCACCCCTCTGTGAGTGTGTGTGGTTTGTGAGTTTGCAGTGACGTGTGTTTTCTCTCTCAGGTGAAGAAGCTGGTGTATGTGTATCTTGTCCGCTATGCTGAAGAACAGCAGGATCTCGCTCTGTTGTCCATTTCCACCTTCCAGAGAGGACTGAAGGTCCTAAAACACACACAAACACATTATTCAGGGTCTAAACATGCTGCTTCATCCTGACAAAATCTCTTCATCCTCTCTGATCTCTTTCAAAACATCCAAAACTTAAGAAAAGGCTGCACTCCTGTTTGCATACTTTGTATTAAAAGTGCATAATGTACTTTTGAGTACGTAGTAAGAATATGGCTTATTTAGTTAAAGCTGCTGTTTATCATATTATATGTATAATAAAAATTATAGAAATGTTATATTTTATACCATATAATATATTTGTATATATTATATAAATATGAAATATTATAAAATAATTTTAATATATAAATACCTTTATATTATATTTATGCTTGTTGAATGCAGTTATGTAAAAGATAATGTATTGTCAGTTTTCAGGCCAGTTTATTGCAAAATAAACAGCAAGATCAAGTTTGTACTTTGTAAGTGTTATTTTAGTATTTACTATTATAATTTTTATTTATAATTTTAATTGCTTTTTATTTAATTTTTTTATTTTAGTAAGTTTGCTTTGTGCTTTTGTAATTTTTATTAGTTTTTGTATTTTTTATATTACTATTTATGTTTAATTTGTTTTTATTTCAGTTTTAGTTTTAGTCCAGTTTTAGATTTTATTTATGTCCAATTAATTTTAATGCAACATTTCTAATTTCTCATCTAATATATTTATTTAAAAAATACACACACACACACACACACACATATATATATATATATATATATATATATAT
>NW_015627373.1:680560-682132 GCF_001515625.1 Sinocyclocheilus rhinocerous
ATATATATATATATATATATATATATATATATTCATAATATGTATAGATGTAAAACATTTAATGTTACAAATTTTAACAAACATTTAATGTTACAAAATGTTGAAATTTATCATTTTATTTCGACTTTATTTAAAATAAGAAAAATGTTTAAATAGGTTTAGTTTTAGTTAACAATAAAACTGTACTTTGTACTTTGCTGGTGATGTAAAGTGCTACTGTACTTTTGAGTATGTAGTAAGATTATTACATCATAAAGTTGTATTTTGATACCACAGACCTTGCATACGGTTTGCTTTTCCCCCTCACCTTACAATTCATGATGACTTTTAGGTTCATATATTTAAAGCTTCTGTGGTTTTCTAATCATTTTGTTCTCAAAAGGGCAATGGAGAACTGTTACAAACCTCTTCCACATTGCAAGAGGATTTGGGAAACACTAAACCATAAATGAAATGCATATTGCTAGAATCTGGAAATGGTATTCCATTCATGTTCCCTGTGTACTTTGACTGGAGAGGCACTTTCAAATATATACCTACAGCACATAGTACATAGTATGGAGAATATGCTAATAGTGAAGCAGCTAAATGCTCAGTAAACGCTCAAAATGGTGCAAAAGTGTCATATGGGACCAAAAATGCCCTCTAGTGTTCACATAAAGGAAATACCTCTCACACCCTTTAATTCTGCTGTGTGAAGTCACATTATTGAAGCATTCTCTGTGAATCATTGTAACCCCTGATTCAGGACCCCAACCAGCTGATCCGTGCGAGCGCCCTGCGTGTGCTGTCCAGCATCAGAGTGACCATCATCGTGCCCATCATGATGTTAGCCATCAAAGAGGCGGCGTCTGACATGTCTCCATACGTCCGCAAGACCGCAGCTCATGCCATACCCAAACTACACAGGTACAGTCAAGCAAGTGTCTGGTCTGAACACAAATTTGCCATTGGGAGTAATTCATTGTTCATTTAGATAATGCTGCCGTTTATTACCATGTTTTTAATTTAAAGGCAGGGTAGGTGATTTGGTTCAAAAACATTTTTTGTTATGCTGGTTGAAAGTCTCTTCACATCCCGACAGCAATCACTACGTTAAGTGGTCTAAATGTATTTATATGTATTTATATCATTTGTGGAAAGCGTAGGACCATAAAAGGTTTGTCCAATCAAAATGTTCGGTCCGATAGGCTGTCCTACCTGCCTGTCAAAATATGCATTTGCATACCTCTGTGCACCCTGTTCACCCAGACATGATTATCAGTGCATTCCATCGAGATTAAAAGAACCTGTTATTGTAATATTATGCGTTTGTACTGTAATATTTTCTCAGTGGTGAATGAGACATGAGGGAATCTGACAGCGTTGCATTCAATCCTCCACCAACGCCGTCTCTCATCGTATCGCTGGTTAGCTCTGGCGGAGCGCGTTCGTGTGTTTTTGGTGTGGCTTTGCAGAGTGAAAGATCTTGCTTTAAAAGCTAACATGCTATTGCTAGCCTTTCCGAAATTGCCTACCCTACCTTTAATTACACTGCCAAAAGGGGTCTTTTTTTCGAGTTTTACATTTTTT
>NW_015627373.1:682518-683687 GCF_001515625.1 Sinocyclocheilus rhinocerous
TATATAAACATTTGTTTGTTAATCTTAAATATATTGTTAAGAATGTAAAAATGTGTAGTCACTTTTTCAAGTCTACCTCAAGAGGATGATAAAGAACTTTGTGTATCCTTAAATATCCCATTAGCAAAACAATAAATAAATAAATAAATAGTCATTAAATATTTATTTGGAATGAAATAATTTATGTACCAAAAAAAGCATGGAATTATGTGAGTGATATAAATCTAGGAAATATAGTGACTAATGCTCATTATGTAACAATGTTTGACCACATAAATGCAATTGACCAATTTACAATCAAGTATTTCAGACAGCTGTATGGTAAGTTTTCTTAGCATTCTAGCTTTTAGTTTGACTACTTTAATATTCAATAAAAGTAAAACAAATTCACAGGTTGCAGGGGCTGATGGTCATTTCTCTCTCTCTTCTTTCAGTCTGGATCCAGAACAGAAAGATCAGTTGATTGAAGTCATCGAGAAGCTGCTGGCTGATAAAACCACAGTGAGTGACAGAATCTTTTCAGGCCAGTCCTGAGATATGATCATCATTCCTGACGTGTGTGTGTGTGTGTGTGTGTGTAGGATGTCCTTCAGCTAAACAGACTTTCTCTCGTGCTCATTCTCTTCATTCTCTCGTTCTGCTTTTGTTATGCTGGTTGAAAGTCTCTTCACATCCCGACAGCAATCACTACGTTAAGTGGTCTAAATGTATTTATATGTATTTATATCATTTGTGGAAAGCGTAGGACCATAAAAGGTTTGTCCAATCAAAATGTTCGGTCCGATAGGCTGTCCTACCTGCCTGTCAAAATATGCATTTGCATACCTCTGTGCACCCTGTTCACCCAGACATGATTATCAGTGCATTCCATCGAGATTAAAAGAACCTGTTATTGTAATATTATGCGTTTGTACTGTAATATTTTCTCAGTGGTGAATGAGACATGAGGGAATCTGACAGCGTTGCATTCAATCCTCCACCAACGCCGTCTCTCATCGTATCGCTGGTTAGCTCTGGCGGAGCGCGTTCGTGTGTTTTTGGTGTGGCTTTGCAGAGTGAAAGATCTTGCTTTAAAAGCTAACATGCTATTGCTAGCCTTTCCGAAATTGCCTACCCTACCTTTAATTACACTGCCAAAAGGGGTCTTTTTTTCGAGTTTTACATTTTTT
>NW_015627373.1:684050-691053 GCF_001515625.1 Sinocyclocheilus rhinocerous
TCTCTCTCTCTTCAGTCTGGATCCAGAACAGAAAGATCAGTTGATTGAAGTCATCGAGAAGCTGCTGGCTGATAAAACCACAGTGAGTGACAGAATCTTTTCAGGCCAGTCCTGAGATATGATCATCATTCCTGACGTGTGTGTGTGTGTGTGTGTGTGTGTGTGTGTAGCTGGTAGCAGGCAGTGTGGTGATGGCGTTTGAGGAAGTGTGTCCGGACCGCATCGATCTGATCCATAAGAACTACCGTAAGCTGTGTAACCTGTTGATTGACGTGGAGGAGTGGGGTCAGGTGGTCATCATCAACATGCTCACGCGCTACGCCAGAACACAGTTCCTCAACCCCAATGTCAATGTGAGTATCACACACATGTGTGAGAGTGTGTATCTCAGGAGGACGTATCCACTTTTAACATGTGTGTATATATACGCAGGACGCCGTCTCTCATCGTATCGCTGGTTAGCTCTGGCGGAGCGCGTTCGTGTGTTTTTGGTGTGGCTTTGCAGAGTGAAAGATCTTGCTTTAAAAGCTAACATGCTATTGCTAGCCTTTCCGAAATTGCCTACCCTACCTTTAATTACACTGCCAAAAGGGGTCTTTTTTTCGAGTTTTACATTTTTTAAAAGTTTCTTTTGCTCACAAGACTGCATTTATTTGATAAAAAAATACAGTAAAAAGAGTAGTAGTGTGAAATATTATTCCAATTTAAAGTAACTGTTTTGTATTTTAATATATTTTAAAATATAATTTATCCCTTTGATGCAAAGCTGAATTTTCAGCAGCCATTACTCCAGTCTTCAGTGTCACATGATCCTTTTGTTTTGTTTTGTTTTGTTTTGTTTTGTTTGATAAAAAGAACGTTTAGAAGAATAGCATTTATCACTGCATTTATGCACTGTCGATTGATTCTCTAATGTAATCTCGTTGTACTACAGCAATGACAATAAATTAATTATTATTATGTCACTTTTGATTGATTTAATGCATCTTTTCTGAATAAACGCATTAATTTATAAAAAATAATTCTTACAAACTTCTGAAAGGTAGTATATGAAAAAAATATATATATATTATTTAAAATTAAATAAAAAATAAAATATATAAAAATATTATTATTAAAAATATTATTTAAAAACAAATGTTTATTATATAAATAAATTAAAAATAAATTTTGTGTAATGTAATATAATATATAAATCTGTATTTTATATAAACCACAGTGAGTGACAGAATCATTTCAGGTCAGCCCTGAGATATGATCATCATTCCTGATGTGTGTGTGTTTGTGTGTAGCTGGTAGCAGGCAGTGTGGTGATGGCGTTTGAGGAAGTGTGTCCGGACCGCATCGATCTGATCCATAAGAACTACCGTAAGCTGTGTAACCTGTTGATTGACGTGGAGGAGTGGGGTCAGGTGGTCATCATCAACATGCTCACGCGCTATGCCAGGACGCAGTTCCTCAACCCCAACATCAACGTGAGTATCACACACATGCGTGTGTATCCCAGGAGGACATTTCCATTATTAACGTGTGTGTGTATGTGCAGGAATCTCTGTTGGAGGACAGCAGCGAGAAGGCCTTCTACGCCTCTGATGATGAGGAAGATGAAGATAAGAAAACCGAGGCGGCCGCTCTAGCGAAGAGGAAGCCGTACGTGATGGACCCCGATCACAGACTCCTACTGAGGAACACCAAACCCCTGCTACAGAGCCGCAACGCTGCTGTGAGACACACACACACACACACACACACAATTCTGCTTTTGCTTGATTACAAACTAATTAGCATTTAGAAACAGAATTATTTATTCTGTATATTTTAAATAATTATCTAGAATATTTCACTAATTATATTTAGGCAAAATGATAAATGTAAGAATTAACTGAATTTGTCATTGAATTAGTCATTAATTTTGACTAATTACGTTTTAATTTATTCCCTGATATCTAGAATTATTATTAGTATTATTATTTAAAGTATTGCTAAGACTTTTTTCAATTCAATTTCAATTACTATTCTGCATTCAGTTTGCCTCCTCAATTTAAATGTAATTCAAATTCAAGAATTTAATTGGAATTTAAGAGGCATTGTCAATTCAGTTGTAAATGAAGCACAACCCTGTTCAAAACAGCGATTATTCTTTATATTAATATCCACTTGTGTACATAATGTGAATGAACAAAAAATGAATGTGCATCAAAAACTGAAACTAAATGTACATAAAATTGCTTTGGATAAAGGTGTATTCCAGATGCATAAACGTTAAGATTTGATTTCATGAGTCATGAAAATGTATTTTTGTTCAGGTTTTCAATTTATATTTGGAGGTTTTTCCAATTATTTTTCCAATTAGTGTTTTTATTGTTGTTGTTTTTAATTAATAAATGTATGGTTGTTTTTATTTTATTTTTGAAAATTTTGCAATTTTAGTTTACTGTCTTTTTTGTTTATTTGTTTCCAGTTATTCTGTTAGTGTTTGTTATCATTAAATTCATGGGTTATTTATTTTAATTTGTTTTGGAATTATTAATGTATTTTAGTTTAGTGTCAGTTTTTTCCCCATTATTTGGTTATGTGTTTGTTTGTTTATTTATTTATTTATAATTATTGTTATAATTATGATTAAATGCATGGTTGTTTTTATTTTATTTATTTTTTGACTTATTAAAATATATTTTAGTTTAATGTCCTTTTTTCCAATTATTTTGATAGCTTTTGCTATTACTATTTTAATTAGTTTTATTATTAAAATGTATTTTAGTTTAGTGTCAGTTTTTATAATTATTAGGTTAGTTTAAATTTTTTTTTAAACCCTTGTTCACACATACCATCAGTATTTATGTTGACAAAGTGCTGAAGCTGATTTGCCAGCAATATGACAATGGGACCTGTTCACACTTGACCTCTAAAAAAAAATGGTGTTCATTTAGCTGTAACCATCTCATAATGGACCTCTCTCTCTGTCTCTGCAGGTGGTGATGGCAGTAGCTCAGCTGTACTTCCATTTGGCTCCTAAAGCAGAGGTGGGCATCATTGCTAAGGCTTTGGTCAGGTTAATGCGCAGCCACAGGTGAGTAATCAGTCACTTACTAATGAAGCATAAACGCACTCACAAACATGCTTCCTGAGGTTTTCCTTCAAGCGTCCCCGAAAGTGTGACGCAGCGTGAAGTCTCTCTGTTTAATGATGCAAGGCTGGTCATTGTCTGATGACATCATTAGTTAATACAGGCGAAACAGCACTAGATGATGACTGCAATTCTCACACAGAATTTGGCATTAGCTGCAGATAGAGAGATGCTCAGACCGTAAACATCATCCATTATTCACATGCATCTCTCCATTTAGCCTCTTTAGGAAAATATTGCTTTCCCTCTCAAATACCTTTTAAGGGGTTTGAATGATAAACATCTTCATGATGTTGTTGTGTGTTTTGTTTCTCTGTAGTGAAGTGCAGTATGTCGTGCTTCAAAACGTGGCCACGATGACCATCAAGAGACGAGTGAGTGTTTCACATAAAAGTGTAAAAGCACATGCGTATTAACTTTGACTTCCACTTGAAAAACGCTGCAGATCGCAGAGTCACCGAAGGGCAATTTTACCATTTATTTACATCATATGATGCTTATGTATTATGTACGTACTTCTGACATTGTGTTTGACAAATTTTATGCATTAAGTGTGACTGGAAAGGTCGACAAACAGGGTCAAGGTTTAAACAGTTTGATCTTTGAGGATCATGTTACAGCGCTTGATCAGAATGCTGGAGCTTGATGTTTTGCTCCATATAGTTCAGTGCATTGAGCAGCTTTGCTCCTTTTAATATTTTATGATTCAATATTTAAACTGAAAACTTTCTTGTGGTTTTGCTTTTTATACATTTAGTGGTTTGTCCTTGAGAGATTTCTGATTTTTAAAAGCTTTTCTGTAAAGGCATAATAGAACAGAAAAATTCAGTCAGTATTAAAAATGTTTTTATGCAGAAGGTGTTCTGTTTATATGAACGCTCTGGTGTTTTAATATGTGTGTTTTTGTCTTTTAGGGAATGTTTGAGCCGTATCTGAAGAGTTTTTATATTCGCTCCACGGACCCAACGCAGATCAAAATCCTCAAGGTGAACAAAAATGCTTAACTGTGTATGTTATTAATGGTTTTCACCAAAGAATGTTGATTCAGTTAGTTTTGAGTGTTTTAAAGTAGGACTGATGATTTTATTTTCTCTTATTAACACAGCTGGAGGTTTTGACGAATTTGGCTAATGAGACGAACATCTCCACCATCCTGAGAGAATTTCAGGTACTATTTTACATATGCTGTTCTTACAGTGTTCACAGAATAGAATAGAATAAACTTTAATATAATTTAATGTAGTTTATTGCAATATACCATTCAGAAGATTTTTTTTATGTTTTTGAAAGAAATCTTTTATGCTGACCAAGGTTGCATTTATTTGACCAAAATTAGTTCAAACAATTTACTTTAAAACAATTTATTTAACATTTTTACAAATTAAGGGCCAGTTTTACTAACAGCTTGCACCAGCGCAAACCGTCTTTTGGCGTTAAAATAGTACTGTCAGGATTTACTAAAGACGCGCAGTGACGAATTGGCACTGAAAAGGTGTGGGCAGTTATTTTTGCGCCTGACCTTATTGAATATGCTTTTGTAGGAGTTTCCCTTTCAGACGCAAAATTTATGGGAGGAGAGTATTAAAATGAATCACGCAACGTGATTTACTAACGTTTGCGCTCGTCAAATTACTGGTATTTGAAATGGCACGGCAGAGAACAGAGAGCTCGCGGTAGAAGGGAGAGGATTTTTTCCACACATATTAATTTATTTGGATTGCCAGAAGAACACATTATCTGAACATATCTTTTGCCAAGCCATGTTATTTTAAATTTGCTTCAGGAAATAAAAGACGTCTTGGAACCCTCAACTAGGAGTCACGCAATACCAGGTCTATCAAAGCTTCTAGCAACCCTTCATCTTTTGGCCTCCGGTTCTATTCAACGTACTGTGGCTTCTTTATTCTTTATTTGCAACTATGCTAATTTGCGCTGCGCTTGGTATATCGCGGTGGCCGATATGTAAATGAGATGTTGCGTCTATGTTCTTTAATTTGCGCGTTGCTAGTAAATTACCTGCAGAAATCTCCACGCCCATCGGCGCTGTTTTGGAAATGCTAATTTGCCCTGTTTAGTAAAACTGGCCCTAAAATAACTATCTATATCTATATATACAGTATATATATATATAGATTCTAGAGACTGCATGAAATATTTACTTTTAAAAATTATTTATTTATTTGTCACATCACATGACTTTTTAAGTGAACTACAAACTAAAAGGTGGATAAAAATGGTGAAAAAGAAATGGTGACCCATCATAACACCTAAAATACACTTACTTTACACATACATATCAATTACAACCTAAACCTTTAAATAAAATATCTTCATGTCTGTGTTGTTTTGTCAACCATCAATATTAAGAGTATAAGTAACAGTATAATTCTCTGCTTGTGTTATAGTATTTTCCAGTGTATTTGAATAGGGATAATGATACATTTTCTCTATTTGTGTTCTAGACGTATATTAAGAGCATGGATAAGGATTTTGTGGCGGCCAGCATTCAGGCCATTGGTCGCTGTGCTACAAACATCGGTGAGGTCAGAGACACCTGTCTGAACGGACTCGTACAGCTGCTGTCCAATAGAGACGGTGAGACTGTGTGGATTGCTAGATGGAGCGCAAGGAAATGCAACAGAACTATTTTAAATGCCCACACTGCCATTAATTATCCATAAAGTGAGAGCCACTTAGGCAGACATCAAACGTTGTTTGCTCCGATCTCAGATGAGGTTCTTATCATGCAAAAGAAGAAAAATATGAGCCTCTGACTTTGTAACATGTTACTGTAAATCCATTTGAAATGCACTTGAAACTGGTCTATCATATGCTGTAAAAGAACAGCAAGGCGCAGTGCAATGGCCAAAGACGTCTCTCAGATAATGTTGAGTAATATTCGGTGTGTGTTTGTTTGTTTGTTTGTTTGTTTGTGTGTGTTTTCAGAGTTGGTTGTGGCTGAATCAGTGGTGGTGATCAAAAAGCTTCTGCAGATGCAACCTGAACAGCACAGCGACATCATCAAACACATGGCCAAACTCATTGACAACATCCAGGTAGAGTTGTGATCTAAACTACCTATTTTCATGTTTCAAACAGACTCTGTAGTCCTGATTATGTGTGTGTGGATCAGGTGCCCATGGCCCGAGCGAGCATCCTGTGGCTGATCGGAGAATACTGCGAACATGTCCCCAAAATCGCCCCCGACGTCCTGAGAAAGATGGCCAAAACCTTCACTAACGAGGAAGATATTGTCAAGCTGCAGATTATCAATCTGGCTGCCAAACTGTACCTTACTAACTCAAAACAGGTGAGGCGACAGACGTGGTTATGGCCAGTTTTACAAAAAAGCAGTGTTACTTAATATTATTTATTATTAAAATATTATAGTTTTGAATTAGCTTTTATTTTTATATTTTCAGTTTTCAGTTTAATTTTAGTGATTTTTTTTAAAGTAATTTAATGTGCTCATGTTTATAATTTTAGTGCTTTAACTGAATCTTATTTCAATTACTGCCCAAGGCAAGTTTCGCTTAGTTTTTCCATCTAATATTTATATTTAGCTTTATTTCAATTAACGGAAATGTTTTTAATAGTTTTAGTTATTGATAACCCTGTGCTGAAGTGACTGTATGCATCAAATTAGCTTGTTTGTATGCTGTTAACTAGTGTTTAAAGGGGTCATATGATGCGATTACAAATTTTCCTTTCTCTTTGGAGTGTTACAAGCTCTTGGTGCATAAAGAAGATCTGTAAAGTTGCAAATACTAAAGTCTCAAATCCAAAGAGATATTCTTTATAAAAGTTAAGAGTCAACCACGCCTACCTAAAACGGCTCGTTCTAACACCCCCCCACATACCTACGTCACTATCTGG
>NW_015627373.1:691318-701770 GCF_001515625.1 Sinocyclocheilus rhinocerous
AAACAATAATGTACAGTATGTGAAAAATAATGTGTTTTTTTAACCTTAAACCGCATAAACACATTTCATTACACCAAATACACCAAATAATGTTCTTTTTAGCAACATCATATGACCCCTTTAACATACTAGGATAAATGATGCAAAGCACATTAGCAGTAAGCAAGCTGCCTTGCATTATGCAACATGACGAAACTCATAAATGAAAGCAAGCAAGAAAATAAACGGGAAGAACACACTGAAATCTGAGGTTTTCGCATTAAAATGCCCGAAAAGCTAGTTTTAAGATGTTTAAGGTAATCTAATGCAGTATTTTTCAAAACAATGTTTGAATATAGCTGAAGCTTTATGAAAACCTCTGAAATCACGTTAAAACAGCTGAAAGACATTGTTGTGGTGGACAGGACAATATAGAATAAACCTGGGGACACAACTGAAATGTATAATAAATGTATTTTTGAGTTAATTTTCATGCATACTTATGCATATAATTTCTTTTCATTTTTATCATTATTTTTTATATTTTAGTTGTAATTAACTATTATAACCCTGTGATCAGTGCATCAGTCTGGATGAAAGCTGGGGAAACCCAACATGAGTCATTGTTTAATCAAGCGAGACAATCTCTGTCTGCATGTCATATTATTTAGATGCACACAAGTACGTTGCCTGTCAGGCATGAAACTCTTGAGAATTACATTCCTTTGTGTATTTCTTTTCTTTTCTGTCTTTCAGACTAAACTGTTGACGCAGTATGTACTGAACCTGGCGAAATACGATCAAAACTATGACATCAGAGATCGTGCCCGATTTATCCGCCAACTCATTGTGCCCACTGATAAGAGCGGCGCTCTTAGCAAATACGCCAAGAAGCTTTTCCTTGCACTCAAGCCTGCCCCCGTCCTGGAGTCTCCATTTAAAGGTAAAGGTTTTCATTTTAGTTTCAGTTTTAGTTTTAGTTAACACTAAAAATCCTGATTTGCATGCAAATCTGAGCACATTTTTACTCTTGAGATTACTGGGACCTTCAGGAAAAAATCTGAGGAGCAGGAGACAATTAGAGATCTCATTTGTGATTTTCTTCATTTCTTTACAGACAGAGATCATTTCCAGCTGGGGTCACTGTCTCATCTGCTGAACGCTAAAGCCGGCGGATACCAGGAGCTGCCTGACTGGCCCGAATCGGCGCCCGACCCATCTGTGCGCAATGTGGAGGTGAAGGATTCTGTGTGTGCAAGGCGAACAGTTCTGACAGGGCCAGAGGGCGCAGGGGTGCTTCTCCTACAGACCACCAGAGGGAGCTCCAACATGCAAGACCTCCCAAAGAAACGCCCCAAAGCGCTGACAAAAAAAACACTCGCTACGCTCAATCACTTTTATATCGCTCACTTTCCTCGCTCATTAGCATAACTCCACCCTCATAACGCATAAATCACACAGTCTGTATTTCAGCGGGGTGGTAGCTACTCATCCTGCAGCCCGATTGGTTGATGTGTCAGAATTATTTCCCTTGGAAATAGAGTGCAACAGTCCAGGCTCCGGAAGTAACAACTCCATTCATTTTCTTAATAGCAGAATGTGAGCTACAAGGTTGTTAATCGATGGTATATGCTTTTGTTGAAGTAACTTTTAAATAATCATGTTTAACTGTGAAATTTTGATGGATACTGATGAAAAACTACATTTCCTATAATTCAGCAGAGAATCTCCACCAATCAGAGAATCACAATAAGGAAATCGCACCAAAAGAAGTATTGTGCACTCACACTCTCATGAAACACTGCGAGTAACGTAGAGTAAATATTTTTATGCACAATATGCATAGTTTGCAATAAATATGTAAAATATATTTTGTTTATATATGTATATATATTTATATGTGTGTGACTTTTAAAAAAATCTCTATGGGAAAAATGATGGAAAAAATTCATCCAGAACCAACACAGCAGAAAATTGCACTGTTGCACTCTGTTAACAGCATGTCAAAAATGGTCGTTATAGAGTTTAACTTGAACACTGAACATTCCTTCAAACGGAAATTATTCAAAAACAAATTCTAGAATTCTTTGTCTGAATGCTAGAGCTGAATGCTTTATTTGTGGTTCTAGAATTATTTTTAAATCACTGAGAGTTCTAGAACTGACTAGACCGACACGCCCACGCACATTTACATATGCCACTCCTTCCTGATTAATATTCCATTATCAAATCTGCATATGCATGAGGTCTGTACCACACACTGAACGGTCAGGGTCTTGATTCCAGCTTCAGGTTTTTGTCTGCATAATCATGTTTGTTATTTCATAAAGCACTCATCATTCACAGCAGATTTCTTGTGTCTTAGATGGGTGTGTTATCAGTTTTATCCCCTCCAGTGTTCATCCACATCCCCTTTCTGACAGTCTGTCTGTCTCTTTATGTTCCCACCCACCATATTATGCAGCAAGAGGAGGTCATAGACACCAGTGAGGGCCGAATGGGTCTCTTGGGAGACTGGAGAGAGGTGCCCGCAAGAGTGCAGTGGCTTCTCTCTCTGTCCTCTATCTGTGTAGTCGGGTCGTCTGGCTCGACCTTTCTGCACTAAAGTGTGTGTTTTTGTGTCTCAGTCTGAAATCTGCTGACCTCATTTCCTGCCAAGCAAACCATCACATCGCTAAACCTTCATATTAATGTTGCACTTCCATTACTGTGACACCAAATGCTCAGCAAAGCATTAAAACATCATCCTAATACAGATTTGTTATTGACATATTGAGTATATGATTAGAGACCTTCTGAAAGTTCTAAACTAAGGGGTGAATTCACTAAAAAGACACTTTTGCGTACGATATTTCAACGCAAACTAAACACATGCTAATTTAATTAGCCGCAGTCTCCGCAGCTGGTGGTAAACAGAATTAGAGAGATGTTTGTGAGCATTTTAATCAAAGGAAAAGAGTAATATAACTGACCGGAATAATAGCTATAGCAATATTGTACCGTCCCAGTAAAGTATGTCAAATTATGCGGTTGCAGTTGCGGTTGCAGAATCTGTCGCATTCATACCCAGCTAACAAAAGTATGTTCTAAGAAAG
Source organism: Sinocyclocheilus rhinocerous (assembly GCF_001515625.1). Lineage (NCBI taxonomy): Eukaryota > Metazoa > Chordata > Actinopteri > Cypriniformes > Cyprinidae > Sinocyclocheilus > Sinocyclocheilus rhinocerous. The sequence goes on from NW_015627373.1 coordinate 694,393, forward strand.
TTTTGCTAACAATTTACTTATGAAAACGCTATTTCTGATGTTCTCTGAACATTCAAAACATCCACTTTTTAAAATTTTTTAAAACTTTTTTTGGTTATACGAACATTGTTAAATGTAGTCGATTTTAAAACGTAATTTGAAAAACGTAAGACGAACATCTAACTGAAACATTTAAGGAAAAAAAGGTTCCATGAATGATGTATAAATAACATTTGTGTGCTAACGTTTTGAGAACATAAATGAAGACCAGATAACTTTAAACAAACATTCTATTAACGTTACTGGAAGAGGGTTTGTTCATAATTTCAATAGAACCTTGCTAGAATGTTAGCCAAAGTTCTGAGAACATTCCCTGTTAGCTGGGTAATCACTTAATACTTAATAATGACCCAAAAGTTGTGCTGTGCAGATTAATTTCAGCATTAAATTTGTGGGCATGTTTATGCGGTTACCTAATTTGCATAATTCGCTTTGAAAATAATGACTGCTAAATTGAGCGAATTTAGTAAATTGAACACTAAAACAACACTGACCGATGTAAATAATGCTATTCATTCTGAGTGAATTCCCCCTTAACTGCCCGTTCACACCAAGAACGATAACTATAACGATAACTATATTAACGCCCACACCAATGATTTATTAAAAGCGTGCACTACAGTTTTGTTGTCTGCCGCTTTAAATGCTCACGCTCTTTAAAGTCGGATGCATTCTGATTGGCTGTCGACGTTTTTATTGTTCAGCAGCTTGAAAAAAATTGTCCAATGATATTGTTCTTTTATGTCAGGGGTGTCAAACTCAGTTCCTGGAGGGCCACAGTCCTGCACAGTTTAAATTGAACCCTAATTAAACACACCTGATCCAGCTAATCAAGTCATTTAGGCTTATTTGAAAACTACATGGTATGTGTGTTGGAGCAGGATTGGAACTAAACTCTGCAGGGCTGCGGCCCTCCAGGAATGGAGTATTCTATGTTGTTATTGTTATACCTGTGGTGTGGAAGTCACTATTGTCATATAGTTAAATTTATCTCTCATATAGTTACAATTTATTCTCTTTATAAAGTTATCGTTCTTGGTATGAACGTAACACTTTCAGTTGCTTTGACTGAAGCTGTTAGCGAATGGACGCAAAACGCATTCCAAATACGTGCTAATCTGTTGACAAGTGCAACCTGAATCCTTGTGTGTACTTTTTAAATCTTTTTCTTTCTTTTCTGTTCTGTTCTTTTCTTTCCTCTTCTTCTGGCCATCTCACAGCATCATTCTTGCGTTTCTTTTTATTCTTTCCTGTTTGCCAGGTTATTAGGCTGCTCGAAAGAGTCACCACTTTAACCAGCGTGAGTCTGTCAGTCACCCTTAGCGTCAGACCCAAAGAGCTTTTGCCACCAGCCTAGCGTAGCGTCTGTACTGTGCTAGACCAGCCTTTCCCTTTCCTCAGCCCTTGCTCTATGATTAAAGACCAGAATCCTCAAAAACACCCCAGAAATGGCCTACAGCACTGGTGCTAGTTGCTAATCGCTAATTTACATTCTAAACACCACGCTGATTCTAGCTTAAAGTCAAATGAATCTTGGGTAATTCAGTGCTGGTGGTCTTTGGGGTCTTTTTTTAGGATGCGATTTCTTTAATTAAATGTTTAAGCGTACACAACAAGAATGAAAGTGGCCATGAATGCACAACCTTCCCTGCTGTAGACCTCAAACGCTGAGCGAAGAGAGGCACAGCTCTCTAGAACTGTAATTTTATTAATGTATGAGTGTAAACAAAGATGTTAGCTGCTTGTAAAGAGGCATTCATGGCCGTTATATGAACCTCTTTCTCTGATTAGGTCCTCCATATGTACTTGAGCTTGTTTTGATGGTGTTTTGCGATCCTTTGCAGATTCCAGATTGGAGCAAATGCACAAGCCGGAAGGATCGTAAGGAGAAGAAAGTAGATAAACCATTCTACTCAGACTCAGAAGGAGAATCTGGTCCAACCGAATCAGCAGATAGCGGTAACTGTGGCGAACGCTACATCTTGTCAATGGGAAAATGTAGTTATTAGCCATATAGGAAGCTATCATATTAGACAGCATGTCATGGTTATTATCGTAACCAAAAACAATTAAAAACATTTTTGTTAATTTAAACAAAACTAAATTAATATGTCTTAAAATAGTCTTTATAACGTCTTTAAACGTTTATTACAAAAATACATAGTACATGCAAATATTGAAAAAAATTGTTATTTACATGAGATTCAACACTGATTCCTGTTTGACATTAGCATGTTGCTAAGCTAACGACTCTATATGCTAATAAGAAATGCAAATAGAAGATACTAATTTTTAACTGGATTCCCTATCTGTTCTCTTCATTGGTGACTAAAAATTATTTACATTTTATTTCTAAGTATTCATCACCATTTTGAAAGAACATTTTCTCTGAGCTCATTACAATGCTAAGCTTCAGGGTTAGTTACTATAAGTCTGATGTTAGCATGTTGCTAATGTCTTTAAATGTTTATTACAAAAATGCAAATACTGGGAAAAATAGTTCATTAACATGAGATTCAACAATGATTCCTGTTTGACATTAGCATGTTGCTAAGCTATCGACTCTATATGCTAAGAAGCACAAGAAATACAAATAAATAATAAAAATTTTAATTAGATTCCTTATCAGTTATTTTCATTAGTGAATAAAAATTATTTCAGTTTAAGATGAAAGTATTTTCATCACCATTTTGAATGAAAATTTACATTGAGCTCATTACAATGCTAATCTTAGTCAGTGCTAGTTAATATGATTTTGCTCGGTCACCTGACAGAATCAGATTCAGGCAGCGGTTCAGAAAGTGCTAGCGCCAGTGATGAAAGCGGTTCCGGTTCAGAGAGTGAAGAGAGCGGAGAAGAGACTGAGTCTGAGGATGAAGAGGAAGATGAGGAGAAGGAAAAGAAAAGAAAAAAGCATCTGGACAAGACCAAAGCAAAGAAACCAGCAGAGGAGAGCGCAGAGAGGTGCGCCATCCACACATCATACCAAATCAATGTCAATTATAAGTTCTGATCAGCTTGTTTCACCATATGTCTCATGATCTGCTCCGTCATTCCCACAGCGAGCAGAGCAGTGGCACCGAGGACAGAAAACGAGGCAGGAAGGCAGTGAAGAATCAGAAAAGTGCCTCAGAATCAGAGAGCGAATCAGAAAGCAGCGAATCAGAGGACGAGTCGGAGGAGGAGTCAGAGGAGGAGTCTGAGTCCGACACTGACATCAGGAAGAAGAAGGTTGGGCTAGATTGAAATAGAATACTAGCTTACTACGTAGTTAATACTGTGCATTATATACAGCATGCTGCCTGCTGTTTTTTTTAAATAATAAATTCAACTTGAAAGTAGTATGCTACTGTTGTCACATGAGCTGCATAGGAGATAAAACAATGCAGCAGTGTGTTAATAAACAGTGCTATTATGCTATTTTAATCTTAATCTTATGGATAAGAGTTAACGCAAGACTTTTTCTCATTTCGCTCAGACGCCTGTATCAAAACAACCTCCCAAACAATCCAAAAAAGAGAGCAAGAAGGAGAAGCAGGAAATGTCTTTGCTGGATCTGGATGACTGTGAGTAAAACCTCTAACACATACAAGATCAAAGACAAATGCTTTAACGTAAAAGTACAATTTGTCTTTCTCTCTCCCAGTTGAACCGGCCCCAACATCGGCTCCAGTGACTCCGGTTAACTTCCTGTCCAGTAGTCTGGTGTCTGATCTGGAGGGTTTGTCACTGACCGACACTATTCTTGCACCTACAGTGAGTTTTGGGCCAAAGTACAATTGTAAATTGAAATAAATACAGCAGAAATATTTTCATAATCTAGGGTTTTCATTTTAGATCTGAATCTGCAGAAAAAAGTTATTTTCCCTTTATAAATTCATTTTTTTTGTTAATTTTTTAATGCACTTCTTTTTATTATTTTCAGAATACAAAAAAGAAAATCATATGCAATGCAAGATTTAAAAAAAAAAAAAAAGTTATTTTTTTCTTATTTTTTCCCACTGGCAATTTTAAGCATAAACATTTTGTTATATTGCTCTGAAATGTAATATTTAATATTTTTAAATTTTTAAATATTGCATTTCAGACCTTTTTCCTCAGAACTATGAAATACAAACTCATAACTGCAAGGAAAAAGACAGAAATGTGAGAATAATTCACAATTACATTTTTTACATTTTGAATAGAAAGTTCAAAACAACAGCAGGTACTTTAAATATAAATCTTTTGTAACATTAGAAATGTCTTTACTGTCACTTTTGATCAGTTGAATTCATCCTTTGCTAAATAAAAGTTTTTATTTCTTTCCAAGACAAAAAAATCTTACTGACCCCAAACTTTTGAACGGTACTGTATAATATGATTGATTTGATATAAATAAAATCTCTTCTGTTTTCTCACAGACAATTGCTCCTTCTGGTTTGATAAAGTTGTATGAGCTCCTACATCGTATAACAGGTGAGGGTCTTGCGGTTGAGTATTGCTTCAGCCGGCAACCCTTCAGTCCAGACCCTAACATGGTGGCCGTCCAGATCCAATTCACCAACAACACCAACTCCGAGACCAAAAACCTGCACATCAAGGAGCCCAGGCTGCAGTCTGGGATGAGGATCCGAGAGTTCGCTGAGATAGGTCTGCAACCCAGCACAGTATGAGATTTTCAACACAAGCTACGACTACTTTAGGTTTATTTTTGTTCTGTTTGCATTGTTCTTTCAGAAGTGTTAGCAGCAGGTGAATCGGTTACTGTGGTGATGGGCATAGATTTCTGTGATTCTACACAAGCAGCAAACTTCCAGCTGTGGTGAGTGTTTAAGAAGAGCTAAATTATAAACTTCTATTTCCTGATGTCTACTTGTTAGCCATCTCAGTTAACACCAGTAAAATACGGAGTGCCACAAGGATCTGTCTTAGGCCCTTTACTATTTTCAATATACAGAACTTTCACAGAAAATTCCAAAGTAACAATCCCATAATGTTTGCAAAAGAATAAAATGATTGGTTCTTTAATGTTCTTAACAATTGCGTAACAAAAAAAATTCTAAAATAATTTTAAAAAACTGGACATTTGGAAGGATCTGAGAAAATTCAGAAATAACAGTTCCATAATGTAATGGTTAGCAGTAGCAGAACATTCTTAGAACATATTTTTGTTAGCTAGTTAGTCACCTTGACATTAAATAAAAATAGAATGGTCCATTTATGGTCGTAATTTAGCTTTTCATGGCCATTCTTCGCCTTTACAATTAAACGGGCTGCATATTTCTTTATGTAAATCACCTCCATTCATATAAATCATATAACAGTTTCTTGACTCCAATTCCAAGAATCTTTGTTTACTTTTTTCAGTACTCACACACGCAAGTTCTTCGCTTCCATCCAGCCGCCCGTCGGGGAGCTAATGACACCTGTGTTTCTGACAGAAAACGACTTCAAGAAGGAGCAAGGTAAGAGAACGTCAGCCCATCCTCGTTTTAGCACTCCCAGTTGCTCTATTGATTGCTCCTTTTCCTCAAAACGCCTGTCATTTTTTTTCTTCCTATGTAGCAGTGTCTCTCTGAAATTCATTTTCAACAGTTGATATGACAGAGAGAGAAGTTATGTCTCTCTTTCATTATTCATGAAATATGAATTTCATGTTTCATGGCTTTTCCTAATCTGAATTCTTCCATTGTGCACTAAAACTGCATATTTTCGTAACCAGAATTTTGGCTCTCGATACCACAGACCCCTTTCTTGTGTACTGTTAACATTTGCATGCAAGCATTAGCTTCTAGCTAAACTCATTAGCTTACAATTCATTATTCACCACAGCGCAAAGTGTTGTGTAGTATTTGCTTCAAAAACATGTACAGTATACTAAGAAAATCCACTGGAAGTGGAAGTAGTACCATAGTAGTACAATTTTAAACATAAAACGGTAGGCAAATCTGAATCTAGCATACATTATAGCCTGTAGTTAGCATGCTGCTAACAGCTCAGCATAAACGTTTGTCAGTTTAGCATATTAGTATTTGTTTTAACATATTAGTTTAACAAACTCATGTTTTCCTCTTCCGTGGACTCGTTTTGCCGCTATTCGTTAGAGAATCTTTTGAATGGTAAGTTTATCTGATGTAGCTGATTAGCATAGCTCCTCCTCTTCCCCTATTGTTCCTGATTTGTTTACACAGACACACACACAACCAGCTAACAGAGGACTTTGGCTAATGTTCTGGCAAAGTTATGAAAAATGTTCTTCCAGTAACGTTAATAGAACACTTGTTAAAAGTTATCTTTAATAATGTTCTCAAAAAGTTAGCACAAAAACGTTATTTATATATTGTTCATGGAATTAATGTTTTGTGAAACAATGAAATGAAATGTTCAAATAACAAAGAAAAAAATATTTTTCAAAACATTTGAAAAACTGGACGTTTTGGAAATTCAGAGAACATTGAGATGTTTTCATAAGTTAATGGGAATGTTAGCCAAATGTTCTTGGAGCATATTTTTGTTAGCTGCACACCCCTTCCTGTTATTCTAGAAATGCTTTTGCTTCCAGCTGCTCCTCCCTCTTACCGCAGTCTCCAGCCTTGGCGACTGTTACCATGACTATGCATTTCCTCACGGCATGTCAAGGTAACATTATGCTGCATCTAGGAATGTGCCTTAGAAACACTGAACCGGTCCGATTGACCCTGAACCATCACGACACTCGTGAGGCCAGCACGCTCAGCACAGCTCACAAAACCTGTTGTGTACTGTCTACATAGACAGCTACCTTCCAAGGTAGCGCTATTAATAAATTGAGCTTTTAAGTGACTGAATTGAAACATTTTTAGTGGGCTGCAGCTCTGTTAACGCTCAAGAGACCAGACAGACGTTCACTGTTGAGTCCAATACTTTACATTAGCATACGGCTAAGCTAAGAATGCAATAAATGTAAGTACATAGAATTATTTTCAATTTATGCTTTTCAGCACATAATAAATATATTTCGAATTTTTCCTACACTATCCATCATCTTGGTTGACAATTTCAAGATGCTGGTTTGTTGCAATGCATTCTGGGCAGTGTTTCTATTGTTAGCTAAAACTAATAAAAATTGTTTTTGGGAAGTGAAATAAAGTGGAAATAAAATATAAATATTAAATGGAAAAATTTAAACTTGAAAAAAACAAAAATTAGAAATGTTGCCTTGTCAACTAACTAAAGTACTAAGTACTCAAATTACTAAAAGATTATTAAAGATAAATAGAAATATAAAATAATAAATGACGAAACAGCAAATTTGCTCAAGCTTAAATTAAAATTATAAAAAAAAAATATATATATATATATTTTTTTTTTTTTTGTA
>NW_015627373.1:702115-719222 GCF_001515625.1 Sinocyclocheilus rhinocerous
ATATATATATATTTTTTTTTTTAAATATTTACAATTATCTGCTTAACTGGTTATAAATTATTTAAATAGACATGAAAGAATCATAGAAACCTAAACAAAAAATAATCCATTTAAAAGCAATATCGGTAAGTTGTAATGAATAAAATTAGTAAAACTAAAACTGAAATGAAAATGAATTAAAGCTAAATAGAAATATAAAAAAAAAAACAAAAGCTCATAAAAATTACAAACAAAATTACTAAAACTAAAAATCAAAAATAAAAGCTAATTCAAAATATTAATAAATACCTTACACAAATTTGTGTTTTACATAATATGTATCATTTTTAAACTGATTTTTATTATTATATTGCTTATAGATTCTTTAATTTAGTGCGTCTGTTTCTTGGTTCTGGATATTGGTTGTTTAAACAATAATAATCTGTATAAAAGATTAAAAATTTTCACTAGCTTTCAGCTAATCTGTAGCAACACATCTTAGGACAGTTTGATGGAGCACTGATCTGACGAAGAGATGCTTTCTGTCTCTTTTCACAGGTAAACTGATGGGAATGAATGAAATCTCAGAGAAGTTGACGCTGGGAGAGAAATGCGTGAACGAACATGTCATCGTTGAGAGAGTCACGGCCACCGCCAACTTGAGCAGAGTACCATGCGGTTCAGATAAAGAGTGCAGGTAACACACACACATGAAGACAGTGGCCCTGTCCCAAATGAAGACTTTTGGAGTCCATAAAATCTTGCATAAACTGTTGTGTAGTAAACAGCTGGGGGCGCTAGTGAGCACACTTTTGAACCAAAAAATGACAAATGGGACGCCCAGTGGTCTTGTAGACAAAGTACATACTAATGCTGGGTACACACCATAAGATAATCGGGCTGATTTTGGGCAGATTTCTCCCCTTCCGACAATCCTAGGTAATGTCCTGATTATCTTGGTGGTTCTAAAGATTATCTTATCAGATTTTCCTGTGGTGTGAGGTGTGTTAAGAGTGACTGAATCTGCTCGGAAGAACGTCGGAGGCGCCCCGATCGCGAATCGTAAATATTCAACATGTTGAATATTTACGATCAGAAATCCTGATGTGTGGGGGGAACATCGCGGCACACCACACACTATAGGAGCAAAACGGTTAAATCTAGGATTTTTTGTCCTCATGTTTGTAGTCTCTCACATTTTGAAGATCTTATAAGATTTTAAAAATCTTTTAGTGTGTACCCAGCATAACTGTGCTATTTAGTACGGGGCCTTTAAGTTTTAAAAATCAGGCCTTAAAGGGAAAATTATGTAATTAATTACTCACCCTCATGTCATTCCAAACCCGTAAGACCTTTGTTCAGATTCGGAATACAAATGAAGATATTTTTGATGAATTCCGAGAGCTTTCTGACCCTGCATAGACAGCAACACAACTACCACCAGAGACGGACTGGAAGTAAAAAACGGCCCTGGATTTTCTCCCAAATAGGCCCACCACAACTACAAACAGCCGCTACTATCTCACAATATTGCAGCAATCCTATCGCATTTATGATAACATTTATAATAACATCCCATGGTGACCCTGCTGACAAAAACAACAGAAACATCACAGAAATTCTAATGATTTCCACTACAAATACCATTACAAACATTAGAAACCATCAACTTTTCACCATTAAAACCATTAAATAAGGGTTTCCTGTAGTGTGTTTTAGGACATATTTCATTAGGATTTAGTGGTTTTAACAAAAGCCACCAATAGAAGGCGACCAATTACCAGTAGAAACCATTAGGCGCGATTACAGTTTCCATTAAAAACAATAGAATTTTAATTATAACCAGTAAATCCATTACAAACTATGTGATAGTTTCTATTGTTTGTTTGTTTTTTTCAGCAGGGGACTGAAATAAATGCATTATTGTATGAACTAAAATACTTGAAATCGACATAAAAAGAGCAGAACGCAAAATGTATAATATGACAGTGATAAACATAAACCTAGAGTCTAGAAACCTGAAACAACAGATTTCTTCAATTTGATTATTCATATGTGTGTGTGTCATGTTAATCAGACTAATCACCTTAGAGGCTACTTCATTTACTCTATTTTCTAACTCAATATCTCTCAAATGTAACCCGTTGTAGAATCGCTGCAGTCTCTTTATGGATGAATGGAATATTGATGTCAGACATTGCAGAGTAATAAATAGAAGTGAACATTCGGACTAGGGGTGTCCTGGGATTTTACTATAGTGCTATAGGCCACATGCTCTATAGTGAGAGAGGCGAGCAAAGGTACCCTGATGTAACTGGTCGCTTTTTTCTTTCTTTCTTCTTTTAGCTCCTCCCAACTACCTTTATCTTCACGTTTTTTTGCTTGCCATCACGAGCCCACTCTCTTTCGCGTCAGTTTCTTATAAGCAAAAATAGATTGCATTAGCTGCCCCCTTTTGTTGGCCGTCAACGTTACTTAATCTGAAACTTTTTCTTTGATGATGAACCAGCCAGGCCGACGGCCATCGCGCCTCACTACCTCGTTCAAGGCCTAGAAAGATAGAAAGGACATTGTTAAAATAGTCCATGTGACACGAGTTGTTCAACTGTAATTTTATGAAGCTATGAGAATATTTTTTGTGCGCAAAGAAAACAAAAATGACGACTTTATTCAACAGTTTCTTCTCTTCCATGTCAGTTTTCGACTCTCGTTCACGACAGTACTGATGTCACATGGCCTATTTTATCAATATCCTTACTACCTTTCTGGGCCTCGACCGTGGTAGTTCCCTTGCTGTCTGTGCAGGGTCAGAAAGCTCTCGGATTTCATCAAAAATATCTTAATTTGTGTTCCGAATAGGAACGATGGTCTTACGGGTTTGAAACGACATGAGGGTGAGTAATTAATGACAGAATTTTCATTTTTGGGTAACTATCTTTTAAGTAGTTCCAGTAAAGGCCCCGATATACTCAAAACAAAGTTCTTTTTCGTTCTTCGTTTAGGGGGTAAAACGAAGTTCTAAATACGTGAGCAGCGGTATACTGTTAGCGAACATCCCGATGCTGCCCACTCTGATGAAAGCAACGTTTATATGAATATGTAAATATGTGCTGCGTGCTTTCGTCTCAGTAACAAAATAAACATAAAAAATTGAGAAAACAGCAAGCATTTTTGTTTATAAAAAGCATCTGTTCATAGCAACATGGGTATGCTTGCATGAGCTCTGCAATTTAGCACTCCCGTGAAGTCACGTCTTGTGTATTTACATGGCACTTTATTCAATATATAGCTTAAAAGCGATCAGCAGTATTAAACATGAAAAACAGTGTCAGTGTCTAATTTCATCAGAAGCAAAACTTAATTTGCTTTTATAAAGCGGCTCTTCACTGCGCGGACATCTCACCTCCAAAAACTCGACAGGCGAAATGAACCCAGAGAAGAGTTCTGCGTGAAAGAAGGCGGAGCCTCAGCGCACACCTCCTATGACGAAATCGTCACGGACCAATGGTAGTACGAAGGTGTTTTGCAGCCGCAACCACATCTGTTCATAGCAACATGGGTATGCTTGCACGAGCTCTGCAATTTAGCACTCCCGTGAAGTCACGTCTCGTGTATTTACATGGCACTTTATTCAATATATAGCTTAAAAGCGATCAGCAGTATTAAACATGGAAAACAGTGTCAGTGTCTAATTTCATCAGAAGCAAAACTTAATTTGCTTTTATAAAGCGGCTCTTCACTGCGCGGACATCTCACCTCCAAAAACTCGACAGGCGAAATGAACCCAGAGAAGAGTTCTGCGTGAAAGAAGGCGGAGCCTCAGCGCACACCTCCTATGACGAAATCGTCACGGACCAATGGTAGTACGAAGGTGTTTTGCAGCCGCAACCATAGACTGTATAAAAGTCATGGACGTAGTGTCCGTGACGTAACCCGTAGACTTCCGACGAGCGTTTTGAAGCCTAAAGTAGGCGGAGCCAGCCGTCGCCATCTTGGCAGCGCGTCACTCCCGGATAATCGAAAATGGGCAAAGAGGCGGGAGCTGGCTGCTAAAACCACGCCCACCTAGCTCGACGGTGGTGACAGCAGCGGCGGCAATCCACCTGTCACTCAAGTGGCCACGCCCTTAATTATGCAGAACTTTAAGGCTTAATATAATTTAAACAGATGACTTGAACTTTTCTGGAAAGTTCACTTTGGCAAGCCGTTTCGAACTCCCAAAACGAACTTCGATTTGGCCAGATTTTGTTCGAAATGTCGTCAAATCAGTTATTTCTTCGATTTCGCTTGAAGTATATCGGGGCCTTAAGGTTATTAGTTGTATTTTAGAGGAATTTGTATGTTCATGTATATTTTATGTAGGTTTGAGTAAAGGGTCCATTATTTGAGTGTTAAACTCTTTCAATCTTTCTTTGCTTTGCTGTCTGTTTTTCTGGCCTGTGATCTTTTGAAATCTCAGTACACCTCCTCCTCCTCCTCCTTCCGCTCCTGTGTACAGATTCGCAGGGAAAACGGTCAGCAGCGGTTGTCTCGTGCTGGTCACCGTCGCTACGAAGGAAGGCGGCAGAGCTCAGCTGACGGTGAACTGCGAGAAGATGGTGATCGGCACAATGCTGGTTAAAGACATCATGCAGGCCCTGTCACAGTGATGGCGCCCCCTACAGTCAACATCCTCCTACTGCTGCTTACCGCATTGATTTGCATCTCTGTGTAGATATTTTCCCAACGTGGACTGGCTTGTAGCATCAAATATATATACTTAGAACTGACATCAGAACAGCAACTGTAACATTCACGGCCCCGTAATCAGGATGCTCCTTTTATTTTCCTCTGTTGAATGTTGCATTTCATCAAAGACAGTTAGTAAAGACAATCTTTACACCATAAACTCTCCCGAATGATTGCACAAACCTGTGTCAATTTCAGTTTAGAAGCTCTGTAGGATATTCAGTACATGGCTGACAGTTTTTGGACACCAACTTGTATCCATCTGCTCAGTGAAACAAGACTAATAATCATCTGAGTGATTCATCAATAGAAACTCTGTGCGGTTTATTTTAGTGTTTATCTTTCACATTTTCTGAATGTAATGTCTTACATCTGATGCCAGACCGCATCCCAATGACGACAGCAGATTTGTTTCCAAAAACCACTTCAAACTGGTTTTGAAAACATGATCTTTGTTGAACTCTCTGAAACATGTTCATATTGGTTTCATGTTAGTTTTAGCAAATTCAAAAGCTCCAAAACACATCAGTATGAATTCACCGTCTCTTTCGACAGGACATGTATGTCTTATCTGTATTTGCGAATGTGTAACTGCTGGATTTAGGACTATGGACTTGTGTATCACTCAACATTTATCAGCTTTTTGTTCTCGTGAAGCTCTCAGAAGAATACAGTATCTCACGATCTGGTTATTTTAGATATTTTAATGCAATCTGGAGCCGTTTATCATGGTGAAGACACTGTTAGTAGTTAGTTTTAGACCTTTTTTAGTTATGATGATGTGCTTGATGGCATAAACCAGATCTTCCTTCTCCCCTAGGTTCAAAATTAAATCCAGCTTTACTGACTCATCTCTGTGTGACTGTGGGAAATCATGTGTTGTTTGAATATTATATCTCTATTTATTATAAAGAGTTTTAAATGTCAGTAAAAGAGAACGCACACTCAAATTAAGATGTCTTCTGTTTTTTATTCAACTTTGTGTTTATATGGTTTGATATTTATGCAGATAGATGTGACCGGGTTAAGTTGTCACACTTTATTCCAGTTGGTTTATTTATAAATTTGCTAGTTGCATAAATTAATGTCTTGTCTACAAAAAGTAGGCCTAACTGAACGTTTTCGTCGTTATTGACAACTTTGACAGTTGTGACAACATGCCCCAATAGCGGTCACAGCAAACGTGTTATCGGCTTTTCCGCTCATATTAAATGGTAAAACTAGTTTTAGTATCAAAATATTTTTTTCTCAATTTCTGATCACAAATGTTACAAAAAATTGTACACAGACATTATTGTAATTAATAAATAGTTTTTTCAGACCCTTATATTTAACCTCCCGTGTGACAACTAGCCCCGCTGGTCAGTGCGCGTGGTTTGCTCGTGCTGGAGTCATGCACCTGTTTAATCCGAAAATGACTGAAACGTGCTCCGGTTTGAGCCACAATGTGTGGTTGAGCAGCAGTCTTACACTCGTTTTGAGTTCAGCGGCCTGAACTGTTTTATAAAGTCAAAGTTAGCGTCTTTTTTTTGTCTTTTTGAGCCGCTCTAATGGATTTCTACAGGGTAAGCGACAGTCTGTGTGGAAAAGAGGGTCTTACACACACTTCAGTTTCAGTTTTTTAATGGCGCGAATTCTACATCAGCACCAAACATTTGCAGCTTAGCTGTGTGTGATGAACATAATGCAAACACAATGTAGGCCTACACCAGGGCTGTCCAAACTCGGTCCTGGAGGGCCGGTGTCCTGCAGAGTTTAGCTCCAACCCTAATTAAACACACCTGAACCAGCTAATCAAGCTCTTACTAAGCATAGAAACTTCCAGTCAGGTGTGTTGAGGCAAGTTGGAGCTAAACTCTGCAGGACACCGGCCCTCCAGGACCGAGTTTGGACAGCCCCTACACAAATTGAGACAAACCACAAAAGGCAATTTACTAAAGAATAAACAAGATGAAGAGCATTAAGGCATAAAAATAAAGAAAATAAGTAGTATTATTGCTGTCTAAATAGGGAGCTCACTAGGTTTTAAGACACACCATAATGTTCCCTTAACATAAAGTGGAGTTTCATAGTTTGGTAGGTTGTCTCAAGTTTGTTTATTTGTTAAATTAAGGTAGAGCCAGACATCCTAGCAAGCTAGGCCTTCTCAAAAAGTCAAGTACAATAATGTTGCTCTTTAGTTTACTAGTTGCAAGCCGACTTAAAGGAAATGTTCAGCTAATATGACAATTCTGGCACCTATTTGTGCATGTACCATATGTTTCTTTTAACAGAGAGAGAAAACACATTGCAATGCTGCATATGGAGATCCTGGAGCTCACAGGCCCTTTGGGCTGTTCACAGGGGCCAATCCGCAAAACGTTTGGAAACACATCACAGGTGAGATCCACAAACACACACACACAGATTCCTGAATGTGAATGTGACATTGAAATTAGACCGTAATTACCTGTGTAATACATGTTTCTGGTCTTATTGTGAACAATTAATCACTGCCTGTTATTCCTTCATTATCTTTCATCAAAATGTTAGGTCCCTTTAAGGTCAACATAAACTAACAATGAGCAAAACATTTGTTACAGTATGTATTAATCTTTATTAGTTGTTATTTAATAAAAATACAACTGTTCATTGTTTGTTCATGTTAGCTCAGGTCCATTAAATAATACTGAATAATTAGGAAATGTTGAAATTAACATTAACTAAGATTAATCTAAGATTAATAAATGCTTTCGAGGTTTTTTTTTATTGTTACTTTATGATAACAAATGTAGTTAACTAATGTTAACAAATGGAACTTTATTATAAAGTGTTGTTACCGTATATTAGGAATAACATACTCTGCAACACTGATAGTTTGATACTTTCCTCTTCTGCTGAGGCCACACAAACTATTACATTATGTTAACCAATCTCCAAATAGATATTTAAGAATTGCTTTAGCATACCTGCAAACACTATTCATTATCCTTATGGTCACTATTCATAATTTTTTGTATATATGTTATATGCACTTTACAGTGTATGTATATACAGTATCTCACAGAAGTGAGTACACCCCTCACATTTTTGTAAATATTTTAATATATCTTTTCATGTGACAACACTGAAGATAAATATTTATTTAAAATAATTATTAGTAATATATATAATGAATAAATTATTATTAATATATTACAATAATCTGACTTCAATATAAACTAAAATGCTAAATAAAAATAACTACTGTTTTTAATGAAGAACATAAATGTCTGGAATCACAACATAAATCATAGTTATTTAATAAAGTATATAAATATATCAACACCCAAAAGGTTTGAAAACAAGCAGTTTTGTCATAATTACAGCAGAAATACTGAAAATATTGTACTCTATATGGAAGGGGGCACATTGCCTTTCCTTGGAGAATATACTTTTTTTAATATGTGGAATATGTTTTGTCAGAGAAATTTTGACTATCTGACTATATTTTTACTGGATATTTAGATGTGGGCTTGTCCAAAGTACGAGTAAAACTTTCACTCAGAATTTGCTTGTAAATTTCACAAATTATTACAAAGAAACAGCAAGTAACACATTGAATTAAACATGAAGTTTTGAAGTAGAAAGACTGAAACAGTATTTTTTATATTACTTACAGCTTTGGAATTTTTTTACAGTTTAATTTATTTATTTATTTTTACCACAAGAATAGTTTGACATGAAAAAAGGGCGAAATTCGGCTGTTTGTTTTCAGATTTTTTGTCACATCGTATGTCAGGTGATCAGTTTAAAATAAATCTGGCTGCAAAACTGAGCACCAATGAACAAACATGGCAGATTTGACAATGCATAAATCTGGACATCATGTTTCATACTTTTGGACACACCTACCAGTGTTGGGGAAAGTTACTTTTGAAAGTAATGCATTACAATATTGAGTTTCTCCCTAAAAAAAGCAACTCATTGAGTTACTTAGTTACTTTTTATGGAAAGTAATGCATTACATTACTTCTGCATTACTTTTTCTCATCTGGTCTGGGCTTGCTTGTTTAACTGACTGAGGTTAATTTTATATTTATTATATATATATATATATATATATATTTATGTGTATGTATGTAATTGAAGGTCTTGTATTTAACACTTCAATTTATATTGTTTTTAGGATTTTTATATGGAAAGGCAGGATAAAAATACAGATAAAGAAAATGTTTTTGTTTTTTGTTCAGACCTGAACTGTAGTGATGTCTCATATCTTGATTTCTCACTCATGACTAATCATTTTCACACCGTTCACAGAGGACAGAATGCTGGATTCATCAGCGTTGGCTTGCATTTCATTTTGACTTTCCCTTTAGCTTCACTATCTCAGATTACAAGCGTAAATGCGTGTGTCCATCCGTGTTTTAAATGAAAGCCATGATGTGCCTAAGGTTTGTTCTGACCCAAATCCAGTAATAGAGACACACACACACACACACACACAGACCGAGCTGGTTTCTGCCGTCTCATCCAGCACATCTCTCATTCATTCAGTCTTTTTACAGGAATAGAGATAAAGTGTTATTTTCGGACAGATATACACAAATAATTAACATGCCACCATGGTTGAGCCAGACGTTGGCCAGTTTGTAAAAAGTAGCTAATAATCATATTTTATGTTTATATTTTATAAATATTTTTGTATTTTGGCTCGGTAAGGTTTTTAAAATATATATTTTTGAAAGAAGTCTCTTATGCTCATCAAGGCTGCATTTATTTGAACAGAAATACAGTAAAAACAGTAATATTGTGAAATATTTTTACAATTTAAAATAAATCTTTTCTATTTTAATATATTTAAAAAAGCAATTTATTCTTGTGATGCAAAGCTGAATTTCCAGCATCATTACTCCAGTCTTCAGTGTCACATGATCCTTCAGAAATCATTCTAATATGCTGATTTGCTGCTCAAGAAACCTTTCTTATTATTATCAATGTTCAAAACAGTTGTGCTGCCTAATATTGTTATGGAAACGGTTGTACATTTATTTTCAGGATTCTTTGATGAACGTATGTATGTTATATTTTGAAACACATTTTTCTTTTCACTAAAACATACCATTTAAGAGATTAAATTTAAAGGATTTAATTGTCAAACGACAAAAACTGTAAAAAGTTGCTCTGTCAGTAAATAGCACATCCCATAAAAATCACACTGATTCTCTCCTGCAGCGCTGGATCTCTTGGGTGCTTCAGAAGGCGGTGATTCGGGTCAGCAGCACGCTTTCCAGGCCCACGAGTCTGCGTCTGGAGATCCACTGGAGCGCTTCTCCAGCCTGATGGCGGCGCTGGAACCTCACTCTCTGCTGCACTCGGGATCCAGCAGCCCTGTCAACTCCGAGAACAGCGCGATCTCATCAGGATCCGACCACCTGGTGAGCCACAACAACATTCTGCTCTGATACAGAAGCTTTCAAAGGAAGCTTTCAAAGATTCTGACAGTGTTACAGTAAGGTTCTGTCTCTATTATATTGTCTCTATTCTATTAGGTTTCTCTCAGAGTTTCTCCTCCGTTGCCCCTGTTGCTGCCCAGACTGCAGGCGGAGGGTGTGAAACTGGACACAGATGCTCGTTTCGAGCAGAATCCCCTCAACACCTTCACGAACGCTCCCAGTGCTCAGGCCGAGGGGTCAGTGGTTGGGTGCTGGTCCACAGGTCCCGTCTGGCCCGGCTGGGACACTTTGGGCTTGAACAAACCCATGTTCTGCATCGAGAGAGAGGCGAAACTGCATAAACGAGCTGCAGGTACAGTGACATTAGCCACCCTGCTAAACAGATTAGGAAGTACGATTACTCTTCGATTCACTAAAAATGTTACATGCTCAAGAGAAACTCAAAGCGGGTGTTTTGCGATGCGCTTGTGGAAATTGAACTATTTTTAACTTGACATGAAGTGATAAAAATGTGATGCTCACCGAATGCAGATGGCTAGCTGCTTGTTTTCAGCATTTCACATTGTGACTGTCAGATTTATAACAAGCAATGGCAAATTAATCCTGTAAAGCCTACTTTATCATATTGATCAAATGTATAAGCAAAATGATCACAATTGTCATCATGATCAAAACTTTGCTATGTCTTCTGACATCTGATTGATATTTTATACCTTTTTATCAAGTAAAAAGGCCTTTTAGTATTAGCTCAAAATACAGAGGTGGACAGTAGTGAAGTATTTTTACTTTACTCAAGTAAATATTAAAAAGTATCTGCTTTCTACCTTTTTATCAAGTAAAAAGGCCTTTTAGTATTAGCTCAAAATACAGAGGTGTTTTTCTTTGGAAAGCTTTTACTTCACTACATTCCAAAATCCAAAGCATAAAGTCGTACTTTTTACTGCACTATGTTTCATAAATAAAAGTTGTTGTTTTTTATCTTTCATACTTAAGAACATTAAAAATGTAGTACTTTCTTGTACTAAAGTAAATCTTTGAATTACTTTTACTTGAGTAAAAGTAAAAAAAAGTACTAGATTTCTAATATAATTAAGTATTAAATGATATTTAATATGAAATGTAGTGCAGTAAAAAGTACAATATTATACTTTGGAATGTTGGGAAGTAAAGTTTTCTAAAGAAAAACACTTGAAAAGTACTTTTAAAGCAGTGTAAAAATACTTCACTACTGTCCGCTTCTGAAAATGAATTATATTAGGTTGTGCTTCACCTGGCTTTTTGATGTGAAATCTACTGGTTTTTATGTAGTAAACATAAGAATAACTTTTATATTGTTAGTAATATTTCAAGATGAACACTTGCTGGACTGAAACAACTTGATTATCCATACATATTCTTTTTAGAAATGCCATATTAAAATGTATCATGTATATGATTCATCAGATCCAACGTCTATATATTCATCTCTTAATCATCATTGTATTGTATTGCATTTTATGTTTTGCCCCTATAGTAAAAACAACAGAGCTTATTTACTAAAACATATTATTGGGAGATACAGAGTGAAAACTGATATTTATTTTAGCCATATAAATGTCAACAATCGCACCAAACGGCATGCTTTACTCATTTATTATTTTACATTTACATTTAGTCATTTAGCAGACGCTTTTATCCAAAGCGACTTACAAATGAGGACAATAAAAGCAGTCAAAACTAACAAAAGAGCAACAATATATAAGTGCAAATGACAAGTCTCGGTTAGCCTAACGCTAATTAGGTGTAAATTTGTACATTTTACACATTCTTTTTACATTTTGTCTAAATGTTCATTAAACTATTCAATTTCTAAATCTCTCTCTATATATATATATATATATATACATTTCTGACTGTTATTTCATATGTCAGGCTTTAAAAATTGTTAAACATTTAAAAAAACATCTTAAAAACCTTGCGTTTAGTTGCGTTGCACACTGTCTATAGCTGTTATTAATATTGTTGTGATTTTATGACTAACTGTTTCTCACAGCCGTAAATGAAGCCACTTACACCTGGGAAGGACGGCTTCCTCCACGCCACTACAAAAACCCTGTTTACTCCTGTAAAGTGTTTCTGGGAGGAGTGCCATGGGACATCACAGAGGGTGAGCTGACTTACACTCATTTAAGATGTAGATTTTATGACTAACTGTTTCTCACAGCCGTAAATGAAGCCACTTACACCTGGGAAGGACGCCTTCCTCCACGCCACTACAAAAACCCTGTTTACTCCTGTAAAGTGTTTCTGGGAGGAGTGCCATGGGACATCACAGAGGGTGAGATGACTGACACTCATTTGAGATGTAGATAGACCTTTTTCACATTTCCAGGTTTCTCAGCAGCGGAAGTCGTCGTAGTTGGGTAAACTTTGAGGGCAGTGAATGGGAGAGTACCGTAAATATATTTTTGCATTCCCATTTGCTCAAATAACAAAAGTGTTTTCACGATGTTCAATCAAAGGAAAAAAATTGAGAGAGACTGATAACGGCAGTCAGAAGAGAGAACCATGTCAAATTCACTGTCGCTCCCATAGACGCTGCATTAGAAACACCCTTGCGTTAAATAGCTTTTTTTGTAATTTGATGCAAAGGTGATATAATACAAAGTGTAGTTTTATAAATGTACATACGTTTAAAAAAAAATCCAAATATGAAAAACTTTCAAGGACTTACGATGCTGATGAGTGTCATCACAGTCTTGTGAAAAGGGTCCATTGTTATTCTGTATTATGTTTCTGAACACAAACAAGTTGTAAATAACTTTTCTGTCTCTCTGTAGCGAGTCTTTTGAACACATTTAGTGTTTTTGGTCCATTGAAAGTTGAGTGGCCTGGGAAAGATGGTAAACATCCACGCTGTCCTCCGCAAGGTAACAGTAAAATTCATTTTATAGAAGCATATATCATCTACAATTCAGCAGCATCTCATACTGAGTAATTGCAAAAAGGACCAACATGGAAACATATTTGATGTTTAACCATATAAAGCTGTATGTATCAGATCTGAAGCATGGTTTTCTAGGGTCTCCACATCTTTTACATGATCAACACTTTTCTGAAATTTTGTGTGACATGTCTTTTGCCCCCTGGTGGATTATTCATGCTTTTCAGGAAATAGAAGACTTTTAAAATCATTTCCAGATGATCAGCATCTGTGTCACATACCTTTTTGCTGGGAAATCTTTGCTGAGTTCAATAAAATAACAGCAAGAATAACTTTTATATTGTTATTGATATTTAAATTTTTATTCAATTTATATTGTTATTGATATTTTATTTCAATGAATATTTAGCACCTTTAAATCAGTGTTATTTTGTTATTCTTTATATACTAGTATAGTTTTTTATTAATACTTTGAATTAGCTTTTGTTATGTGCTTTTGTCATTTTTATCATTATTATTATTGTTTTTATTTTTATTCTTTTTCGGTTTAATTTGTTTTTATTTCAGCTGTAGTATTAATTGAGTTTTAATTTAGTTTTAATTGAGTTAAAGTAATTTAAGTAATTTAATTTCAAAAGTTAGTCATTTAATTTCAATTTAATTTAAATTTTAATTACTTTAAAATGTCTTCAATAATAATAGTTTTAAATAACAGTAACCCTACTTAAAATGCCTTTCATGATGACAATAAAATGATCTTCTAACCATTTAATCATTAAATTATAAAAAGTAAAAATTCGATTTTACAAAGATAATTAATTTTTTAGTTAAACTAATATTTTATATGCATATATTTTATATATACAGACTGCTTTATAATTATTAAAATTAAATTGGATTAATTTATGCATTTATTGATATATTTGTACATTTATATTTATAATAATCTTATTTTACCTGGTTAACCGTTGACTTTGTGGCATTTATACTGGTTTTGATTTCCACAAATCTAAATGATAAGTCCTTTTTATGAACAAAAAATTATTAAATTAATAGAAATGCTTCAGAGATTGTAAATGCAATGCAAAATACAACAATAAAAAAATACAGAGAGAATAAAAATAAAAAATATAAAAATATATTGTGATCAATAAATTACCATATCAAAAAAAAAATATATATATATATGTATATATATATATGATCAGACAGCAATTTCATCCGCTGTCCCTCCCAGCGCCTCTGCCGCAGTAAGACGGTGTTCGTGGGCGCTCTGCACGGGATGCTAAACACAGAGGGTCTGGCCCACATCATGGACGAGCTCTTCGGAGGGGTCATGTATGCAGGCATCGACACAGACAAGCACAAATATCCCATAGGTCTGTGCATTCTCCTCTCATCTACACTGAAAAAATAGCTGTAGAATTTATACTGGCAACCAAAAGTTTGGAATCATTGGAATAATTTATTTGATCACAAAATACAGTAAAAACAGTAATATTGTAAAATATTATTACAATTTAAAGTAACTGTCTTCTATTGTAATATATTTTAAAATATAATTTATTCCTGCGATGCAAATCTGAATTTTCAGCATCATTACGCCAGTCTTCAGTGTCACATGATCCTTCAGAAATCATTCTAACATGCTGATTTGCTGCTCAAGAAACCTTTCTTATTATTATCAATGTTGAAAATATTATAATATTCTTATGGAAACTGCGATACACTATACAAAAGGGGTACAATTAAAAAAAAGAAATTAGTGCTTTTATTCAGCAAGGATGCATGAACAATTATTTCAAAGGAATGCTGTTCTTTTTATCTATTCATCTAAGCCTGAAAAAATGTATTACTGTATCCACAAAAATATTAAGCTGCAAAAACAATGTTTTCAGCATTAATAATAATAATAACCATTATTAATAATTGAGCACCAATAATAAATGAGCAAATGAGCATATTAGAATGATTTCTGAAGGATCATGTGACTGGAGAGACACAAGATTGGAGTAATGATGCTGAAAATTCAGCTTTGTGACACAGGAATAAATTACATTTTAAAATGTATTACAGTATAAACCAGTTGTTTTAATTGTTATAATATTTCACAGTATTACTGTTTTTACTGTATTTTTGATTAAATAAATGCAGCCTTGGTACATGGTGCATGCCATTGGTAAATGCAGAAGAGACTTTCAAAAATAATTTTAAAATCTTAATTTACTACTTAAAAAAATATTTTTTTACAGTGTATATATATATATATATATATATATATATATATAGTCTTACTATTTTTTTAGCCATAGAGTGAATGTATTGTGTTTGTTCATCTAGGCTCTGGCAGAGTGACGTTCAGAAGTCAGAGGAGCTACTTGAAAGCCGTGACTGCAGCGTTTGTTCAGATAAAAACCTGCAAGTTTACTAAGAAGGTACAGAAGAGCAAAACTCAAATATGTCATATGCTGTGGGATCAGCCCTGTGTATCTCCCTCACTCTCTTTCTGTTCCCTCTGTAGGTCCAGATTGACCCGTATCTGGATGACTCCATGTGCCGTATTTAGTAAGGTTTTGCGCTTATACGAAACGCGCGCGCACCACCACTGATCTATATTAGTGGGGCGCACAATCCTCGCTCAGTCTCAAACAGCTTGTGAGCCACAAATACCAAAATGAGTGGCTAACTGCGCTAAAACTTTCAAATACATACAAAATTATGTCAAAATGCCCGTCTTGGCGTGTATCCAGTTAAACACAGTCAGTTTTGGAACGTTAAATATTGTATATGCTGTCAATTATAGTTCTTAGAAAGAAAATCGGAATCGGCAAAAATCGGTATCGGCAGATCACAACTAACAAAAAATCGGAAATCGGAATCGGCCAAGAAAATTGCAATCGGTGCATCTCTAATACATTTGCATCATTAATGTGATGGTGAGCAATAATTTTAAGCGTTGTTCATGTTCAATCTTTTATTTATTGTTTTTTTTTAATTGTGGGAAATATTTCTAACATGTAGGGCTGTGAATATTTGGGTTGACTGCCAATTGATTTGATTATCGATTCACTGGGTTTTGAAAAGCAAGCTCGAACCTAAAACATATATACATATATTGATTATTTATCAACACAAATTTGTTAAATTCGTTTAAAGTTATGTTTTAAGTATCATGTGTCAAAACAGCCTTTTCCAGTACTGTTGAAAGTGATTGTGTACAGATTATTCATACAAATGATACACCAACTATACGTGATTCATAGCAATTTATTGCTAACTTATAGATAAATAAATCGGTTCCATACAGTTGGCACCAACCAACCAAACCTATGGAAGAAAAATAATGACAAATGTCTTAGAAACAAAAAAGCAAGTTGAATTGCACTAACTGAAAAAAATAATGCATTGTATTAACAGTGTTTGCATTTTAATGCCTTCAGGGCTTGCATTTTTAGGGGCTGAAATTTAACATAGTTGTTTATTTAAGTTGTGAATATTTCATTTCAAAACAATTCACACACATTTTCATAATTAAAAATTCAATAATTCATATTCACCTTCCAGAATTGTAACCACTGAATTTGTGGAAACAAATTTGTAAAGTGAAATAAAATGGATCGAAAATTGCCTGTCGAATATTATACATCTTATTTTTAAACAGATTGAATATTTCGGAAGTGAATTCTAGAAGGTGAATATGAATAAAGCCCTGAAAATACAAGGCATTAAAATGAGTGCTGTCAAACGATTAATCGCGATTAATCGCATCCAAAATAAAAGTTTTTGTTTACATAATATGTGTGTATACGGTGTATATTTATTATGTACATATACAGTAAATACAAACACATGCATGTATATATTAAGAAACATTTTATGTTTATATATTAAATATATGTATATATAATATAAAGAATATAAATGTATATACATGTAAATATTTTCAAAATATATACTGTATGTGGGTGTATTTATATATACTTAATAAATATACACTGTACACATAAATATATTATGTAAACAAAAACTTTTATTTTGGATGCGATTAATCGCGATTAAT
>NW_015627373.1:723100-738717 GCF_001515625.1 Sinocyclocheilus rhinocerous
TGTATATATTAAGAAACATTTTATGTTTATATATTAAATATATGTATATATAATATAAAGAATATAAATGTATATACATGTAAATATTTTCAAAATATATACTGTATGTGGGTGTATTTATATATACTTAATAAATATACACTGTACACATAAATATATTATGTAAACAAAAACTTTTATTTTGGATGCGATTAATCGCGATTAATTATTTGACAGCACTAATTAAAATGCAATCACTGTTAATAAAATGCATTATTTTTTCAGTTAGTGCAATTCAACATGCTTTTTTGTTTCAAAGACATTTGTCATTATTTATCTTCCATACAAACCAAACTCTTGTCATATTGCTCTGACATGTATATTTTTCAACTCTCCAGGCATGTTTTAAATATTACTGTCGGTCATGCTGGCATTGGCGGCACTCTCTGGACGTGTTGAGCAGCCATCAGCCTCTCATGCGCAACCAGAAGGGCCTGAACCACAAATAACCCCCCCCAGCCAGCGTGGGGAAGAGTCCGGACTGAGTTCACTGTTTTGAGGAAAGAAGTCACTGCGTTGTATTGCACTGCTCTCGTTCTTGTTCATTAAGGCTCTATGCACACTAAAGGGTTCATTGGCAGTGACCCGTTTGCACAGTTAACCAGACAGCCATCGCCATGGAGATCTGATTTCAAGAGTTGTGTTTTAGATTTCGCATGCACAGATTATTAGTTTATCTCGCAGGTTGTGACCCTCTGATGCAGGCAAATGCCAGTCGGTGCCTTCGGCTTCTCTTTTGTTACCAGTGTTTAAAGACCATTATTTTGGTTCATTTCATAAATTTTTAAGGTGGTTTTACCTGCTTTTCTACTGCTGGTTTAGGTCATAGCATATGAACCTGATTTTTAAGTTTGCCTGCCTCAAGCCTCTTTGCCTGTAAGGCCTTTTTATTTAGCCTTTTTAACACTCTATTAAATGGTTGATGAGCATCTTGGCTTGTGAAATGCTCCAGGAAGTGACAAGCTTAGCAACCACCCCGCCGTCAATCATCCATCAGATCGGACACACGTTAGCAACTCCGGATGGTTCTCTGACCTCTGTGCTGTATATAGTTTTTATCAAACCGTAGCACTTTTTTAAAATTAACTTAGCACTACGTTTGCCAGTGGTTTTAAAATGGTTTGTTTGAGCAGATAGAGGTGAAATCCTGGCGTTGAGTTTGGTGTTTTGTGTTAAACCCTCCTAACCTGCGTTAGCCGCTCTGGTTTCTCGCTGAAGCTGTGCCAAAGAGTATAATCTCTTCCTCGTTGCCTTTTGCAGCCGCTTTTTAGAATTTCAAAGTCTCTACCTCATTGCTCTGCAAGTATTGCCATGGTTATTTACAAATGTTCCGATTGGACAAAATAAAGTTGTTGAAGCACTGAAACATTGGATGCTCGGTTTATTTCTAAGCTCAATAATGAAAGTGTTAGAAAAAAAATCTCTCAAAAGAGAAATATGCAAATACAAATGTAAAGTTAATTGAATATACTCTGATTTCATTTATAAACTATTATAATTCATCAATATCATCAAAATAAAATCAAAAATCAGATACCACTCAACATTGGTATAAACAATAACAGTGTAACTTATTTTATGTATAATATATATTTATATAATACATATTTATTTTTTATATTATAAAATTAACTGATAATATAAAATTAACTAATGTAAAATATAACACAACTTATATAAAATAAACTAATATAAAATCAAACACCGACCAAATTTTTTTTTGTTTGTTTAAAAACAAGAAATTATATAGTTTATGACTTTTTATTATACAAATAATTCAAATGACAGATTATTCAGTTTATTAAATATTTGAGATTTAATTTTAAGCTATCATTAAGAATTATTCTCAGCATTTTACCATATTAAAATCCAACTTCACAAAATATTTACCCCACAATCAGAACAGAAAACATGGCAAAAAAGCGTGCAGACTCTGTGGGCCGACTTCTCGAAGTGAACTTGTGCAACATTAAGGCAAAACTGCAAAGTGTCAAAGCTCTTTGGTTTAGTGTTTGGTCCCAAAAATCACAGGATTGACGGGTGATGTCAACTGAGTGTGTGTGTGTATCACGTTAGTTCAGTCTGTTTAGTTTGAGGCAGTCGTAGAGCCGCAAGTCCTCCTGCCAGCAGGAGCGCAGACACCATCAGCAGAGGTACGGCACAGTTAGAGTCCACCAGCTGCCCAAACACTACATTTCCCATGATGGCCGCCACACGACCCACTCCAGTGAAAACCCCCAGAGCAGACGAGCTACAGAAGAGAAACTGCAATTAATACATTCATTCTTTAAATCCTCAGAATTCTTCTGCTCACCAAAGCTGCATTTATTTGACCAAAAATATGATAAAAGTGTGAAAAATTATTACAATTGAAAATAACTGTGAATATATTTTAAAATGTAATTTACACAGCGCAGATCATGTGACACTGAAGACTGGAGTAATGATGCTTAAAAAATTCAGCTTTGCATCACAGGAATAAATTACATTTTAAAATACATTCACACAGAAAACAGTTATTTTAAATTGTAATAATATTTAACAGTACTATTGTTTTTACTGTATTTTTGATCAAGCAGAAGAGACTTCTTTGTGAAACATTACATATTCTTAAATATTCTAAACCACTCTGTTATGATTGGCTGAACTCTTTACATGTGAAATCAGTAGCAATATAACATTACCAATGAATGTAAGGGTTTACCGTAGTTGTGTGGGATAAAGCTCAGTTCCCACCACGTCCAGAGCGTTCCAGGAGACGACAGAAACTCAGCTGAACACGCAGGACACGATCAGACTCTGAGTTTTAGTCTTCACCATGTAGATGACAAACACACTCAGGCTGGACACCAGCAAACTGACGGCTACCGGACAGAGAAAAAACATCCGCAGCATTATAGCGCTTTATTATTTCGTTGCTTTTAATATTTGAATGTAGTAATAAAGTATTTTGAGCTGCAATTCAAACATTGGAAACTACTAACAAAGCAGGATTTTCCCGCCAATTCTGTCCATGAGAAGGATCGTGAAGATGTTTCCCGGCAAGTTTGAAGCCGCTGTTACGAAACCCTCCATGTACACTAGAAAACACACATGCAAACGACACAAAGCCATTATAAATACTGCTTGAATATCATGACAACAAACTAAAATACACTTCCTAATAGTATAACTAACATATTTCATATTTTTTGTGATGAGAAAAATAATGATTAGTCTCATTTGGTCTGGTTTTGTAACATTAACCTGCAGTTTGGACTGGATAGCTGCTTTCATTTTCTGAGCTTTGGACTCGAGACATGTTGGCACATGGAGACCCTCCATCCTCAGCTCTCTTAAAAAGCTCCGGAAACCACATCCATAACCCATAACACCTGCACAGAGAGGATTACAACACTGAATCATACTTGCTCATAATCTGCAGCATTTTAAATGACCTTAACTAGTTATAACAGATTCAAATCTTAAAGGTACAGTAGCAAAAACAGCTTGTGTGGTGTTTAGCCAATCAGAGCAGAGCTCATTTACATATTAAAGTGTAGCAAAAAATGTGGAAAACTAAATTACAACTGACTTGGGTGTAAAAACCTTGACTAAGATTATTAGTGGACTTTAGAGAAAACAATACACCTTAAATTGACAGAATATTTTGTCTTTATCAGTTGTATAATTTAAGTACCCAAATGAAATGCAGAAAAATAGAATCAGCAGAACGACACTTCTGGAAGCCAGCGGTCCAACAAACAGCTGTTTCATGGGATCCAGAGCCTGTAGAAGAACCAGCAAGGCCATGAAGAGCTCAGTAACGCTTCACGTTAGCATTAATAGAAAGCAGATAAACAAAATCTCAATAATGTGTCAAGAGTGCTGTGAACCTGTTTGAGTTGGTGGCTGAGCCGCTGACATCTTGAGCCGCTAGTGGCTCTGTTTTTTACTTCATCATCTTTGGATCTTATCATAAGACTTGCTCCCTGTTGAGAGAAACTCTGTTTTATCAGCTGACAGACCATAATAATAGTTTCCTTTATGAATAAGTGGACAGGTTGGCCTAGAATTGAGGCGGTACATACAGGAAATGGTTTTGTGGCGCATCTGTTGTTCAGTTTGAACATCTTCTGGAACACCGACAAAGCCTCTGTCTCACGTCCTGCCTGTGGAAGAGAAACACATAGTGCCACCAACTCTAACAAACATGCGGCCTGTAACAGAACTAAGTTCTACTAAATTCTAGAGCTGGAAATTGTTCCGGTTCATATGAAGTTGTAGAATTCACAACCTATTCATTGAACTTTTATAGCAGTCTAAAGTAAAAGGTAAAGTATCAGTCGGAACGCACCTCCATGAGGAACTTGGGGCTCTCTGGCATGAACAGTCTGAAAATAAGTGCTGATGACAGACTGGGGACGGAGCAGAGGACCACAAAAAGACGCCAACTCTGAAAATCCAACCAACCCCAATGAGCAATCAAATATGTTCTGGGAATCACCAACCACGCCACACCTGGACAAAACACTAAAGATTTATCTGTGAATGTTTTGTGCAGATGACAATGAATGAGTACAGCCTATTTATTAGCTTATTATTTAGAGCCTTTTTCTAAATAGTGGCATATAATTTATACATTTTTATATATCTTTTTGTTTTTAATGTATTCATTCTCTTAATGTATTAATACAAATTTTGCTTAAGCACTTATTTATTTTATTTAATGGTTATTTTATATATTGTTTATATTTTTATCAATTGTACATTTATGGTTATTATTTTGTCTTGTGCATTTTTTTATTTTTTATGTTTATATATCTTTTATATTTTTTATTCATACATACATTATTCTTGTCTTTAAGCATTTTTATGTTATACATCTTAATTTATTAATGTATGCATATTTGGTTATTTACTTTTGTCTTATGCATTTTTTTAATTTTATGTTTATATATCTTATATTTTTTATTCATACATACATTATTCTTGTCTTTAAGCATTTTTATTTTATACATCTTTATTTATTAATGTATGCATATTTGGTTATTTACTTTTGTCTTATGCATTTTTTTATTTTATGTTTATATATTTTTTATTCATACTGTATATACATTATTGGCTATGTATTGTTGTCTTTAATTTAATTATTGTTTATATATGAGCAAATCTCTAGATGTTTTGATTGTATTATTTACTGCTCATGTTTCAATATTAAAACGGGGAAAAATTATTAGTACAACCTTCTAGGCAGTATTTTAGAGACACTCCTCTCTCAGCTCAGAGGATGATGGTTTTACCTGCTGCTCAAATATTTCCAGCCATCCAGAAGGTGGCTAGAGCGCTGATCATAGTCCCCCTCCTCAAACGCGGCTGAAACTCAGAAAAATACGAGAAGATGACAGGAATGGAGCCGCCGACCCTGAGAGTGAGACACAGATGCATTCATGTGATTCTAGTCAAATGAGTCGCGATTCTGTCTGTATAATTTCTATCGAAACCTCCAGAATGTCTCTGTGTATGTAAAAACTCTTTTGGCATGTGGTTACCCGACTCCACCAAAGAACCGCAGGAGCAAAAAGAGCCAGAAACTCGGGGCCAAACTGGCCACCGCCCCAAATGTGCCATTCACTGCCAGAGAGAGGACCAGAACGCTCCGCCTTCCTCTGCGATCAGCCAGATACCCCCAAACATAACCACCCACCATCATCCCTGTCGAAGGAAACAGCCGTTTGACACCGTATATCTTACTGAGCAGCAGGATAGTCAAATCACATGGTTATGTCAGCAGTTTTAATCACTGGGTTGGTTATGTATTTCTTGTAAAAAGCATGACTCTGCAGTTTTCAGACACGTGATAAGGCAACCAAATAGGGAACAAACTGCATTTTTGACCTGATTTGATGAGAAGTTAATGTATGATGGTCCTTGTTTGACATGCAGTTTAAGATCGTTTTCTCAACATGAATGAATCACAAATGCCTAATTTTCTGTTTTTAAAATGCAACATGATCAGATATTTGGGTAGAAAATCAAATAAAAAAGAAAGCAGCACAGATAATAACCAAGGAATATGCTGGCAGTGAGGAGCCCCATGTCGGCCCGAGGTCAGCAGGAGGTCACAGCGTGCCGTGGGCAGGAGGAACAACACACAAAGGATCTCCACAGCATTGCTGGCGTTGGCCCAGCCGCAGACGGCCAACAGCAGCCAGTGGAAGAGCCCAAACCCTGCAGACAGACAGAAACATGAGGATCGCTGACCATTGCATCTGGACACATATGAAACTAAATGCTGGACAAATTATTTAGGTAAAATAAATATGATTTAACCTGCTTTCTCAACAGCCTCCTCATATGAAAGTTTCTTTCTGCTGGACGCCTGGTCATCTAATGGAAACAATCGCTGACCATTGCATCTGGACACACATATGAAACTAAATGCTGGACAAATTATTTAGGTAAAATAAATATGATTTAACCTGCTTTCTCAACAGCCTCCTCATATGAAAGTTTCTTTCTGCTGGACGCCTGGTCATCTAATGGAAACATTATATATCATTAAAATGATTATAAACATTATTTTTTAGCTGGTGAAGTGTTCTAATAATTTTGGCCACCACTACATATATATATATATATATAAGTTATTTTTGGATCTATAGCAAAGTTATGTTATTACCACCATAGATGCATAGATGTACCACGGTAACGTACTACTACAGTATTTTTTGTGTACAAATTTCGTGCATAACATGTTCTGAGTACAATGTAATATTCAATCCGATTTAATACTCTATATACCTGGTGAAAAAAACTTATATATTAGCAATTTACTCATCTACAACACTTCATCAGAATATCAATAACTTAAATATTATAAACATTTCAAACCGAAAGAGATCGAGTATAACGTTTTAACGTTACATGATGAATAATAATGCATTTACCGTCTTCGTCGATATGAGTGGACGAAAGCAGGGGTTCTGTGTCTTCATGAGCCCTTCGAGGCATAATAATATTTCAAATGAAACTATGAGTATAAACTGCATGATCGCCGATCAAATGATTCAATTCACTCCTGTACTTCCGTAAACAGACGCTTCGGTGGGCGTGGTTTGTGTCAACGTCACACCAAGGCCCGTCCCTCTCACGCGCACTTCCTCGAATTTTCTCCGTGTAAAAAATATAGATCTCCATAACGACTGAACTCAAGCGTGTTTTATTAAAAACAATTATCAGTGTATAAATAAAATGTTCTTTTGCAATACTTTGGGAGTGGTCTTGTGGGCGTGACATAACAGAGAAAACCCCGCCCCTCTTGACCACCAGGCGTCGCTGTTTCTCACGTTCTCTCTCTCTCTCCGTTTCAGTTCAATGTCGCTCTGTCATTTTTCTCTCTCGCGCTCTCCGCTTGTAAAATAAAGTTTTTTCCTGTGTGTGTGTGTGTGTGTGGAGCTGAAGATGGCGGCCAGCTCGGAGCGCAGTCCTCCGCCTTTCCCGGACTCAGAGGAGCCCGAGCTGCTGGAGGACAGCGACGAGGGCGCGGATGCGTTCACGGGAACGGTGAGTAACGGAATTAAACGCGTTTATAAAGCTAAAGCTGTATACCTCATACAGACAGAAAGAGAAGAAGACCGATCGCTTTCACTTCTCTGACACCCTCAGACCTGCCTGTTCTTCTTCAGCCGTAGATCTTCATCTCTGCTGGTTTATACGGAGTTTTCTGTAATAATATTTGCGTAATGATTTAATAAAGATACGTTTTTTCATCATCTCCTCAGATTTGGTCCTTCCGCAGGGTTAAATAGATCTGAGTTTAGGCCTGCATGTGACATACTTAAGTTCTTGAAGGACTCTTGTAGTTGAGTAAATAATATCAGAAGGAATGTGACCCAGTTTTCCAAACTGACTGAAGTCACACTGTTAGAGAGAGAGTGTGTATGTGTGTAAAATAAGCATGTTATGTCTAATAAAGGAAGTGTGACAGTACTTGAACTTGTTTATGCAAAACCACCCAACAGACTGTAGTTAAGATATTTTTTATACGTGTAACTTATATGCATATATGCATGCATGCAGAGCAAAACTAAAATAACTAAAATATGAGTACTGGGAAGGCAGCTCTGTCTCTAATGAATGAGCTGGTGTCCAGCAGTCAATATTTACTTAGTGTAATAATTCCAGTCTTTTCAGGTCAAAGTACTGACGAAGGCACTAAACCCTGGCTTAATCCAGGCGCATTGCCACTTTAAGGATTTTTAGAAGACGCTTTGGATGAAAGCGACTGCAAAATGACTACTTGCTATCTCATTAGTGGTTTAAAATATATCAATATAATTGATTTCCAAAAGGATGATTTTCATTACTGAACAAACATCACATTGTGATGTTTGTTCAGTAATGAAAATCATCCTTTTGGAAATCAATTATATTGATATATTTTAAACCACCAATTGTACAAATGCGCAAATACATAAAATAACAAACACTAAAATGTTAAATATTTTACAAATTAAATAATGTATAATTACTGTTACAGTAATAAAAATTTGTGTGGAAAATGTTCTTAATTTTTAATGCAAGCGTAGTGCTAAAGTAGGTTTATTTATTTATTAATTCAGCCAGTTGTACAAATTCAGAAATGCATAAAAATAACAAATACTAACATGATAAATATTTTACAATTTAAATCATATGTAATTCTGTTACAGTAATGAGAATTTGGTTGTAAAATGGGCTTAATTTTCAATGCAAAAAACAACTAAAATAATCTTTTTTATTTATTTAATTATTTTAAATAACCAATTGTACAAATGCACAAATACATAAAAATAACAAATACTAACATTCTAAATATTTACAAATTAAATACTATGTAGTTACTGTTATAATATTGAGAATTTGGTTGGGAAAATGTGCCTAATTTTCAATGCAAAGCAACATGAAATAACAAATATCTGTAATAACCTGATAAATATTTTACCATTTAAATATGTGTAATTACTGTCGCAATAGTGAAATAGCATAAAAAAAAACATTAAATTGTTTATTTGTTTATTTTAAATAACCAGTTGTAGAGACACACAAATACATAAAATAACAAATACTAACTTGATAAATATATAATTACTGTTACAATAATAAGAATTTGGGTGGAACATATGCTTACTTTTCAATGCAAAATAAAATAATAAAAAATAAAAATAGATTCCTTTATCTATTTATTGGTGAACTTTAACCAGGCATATTATGTGAGATTCAGCCTAAAAATGTTTAATGTATTTAATTAAATTCCATGCCAGATGGAAAAGTATTGCACAGGCTGTTGAACACAATCTAATCTTGTTTCAGCTCAATATATTTATAGTAATTTTACAACATTAGCTCTATAATCATTTCTGTGCTGTTCCTAGTCAATCTCAGAGATGGATTCTCCGTCACCGGACTCAACCAGACCTCCTAAAGACATCTTCAACGAGCCACTAGAAGACATCTTCAGCGATCCTCTTAGCAACATTAACTCTGAACCCCAGAAGAAAGTAGACACCAAGATCCCTTCACCTAGTAGCGATGAGGTCGTCGACCTGTTCAGCGACCCGCTGGACGATGATAGCGAAGTAATTAGTTCACCTGAGGTCCAAAACCCCATGCCAGATCTCTTAAACGAGCCTGTACAAGCGCCAAAGTCCGATGTCCTCGGTGAACCACCTGTGCACAAAAATGCCGCCCGACAGCAGTATATTTTCGAAGACCCTCCAAAGGGCAGCAGCAAAAGCTCTTCAGTCAAGAAAGCAGCGAGCGCAGAGCTGTTCGGTGATGAGGATGAGGAGGATCTGTTTAAGGAGCTGCCAAAAGTTGTGACGAAGAAGCCTCAGCCTTTAGGACCACCTGTCGATGTTTTCACAGAGGTGAAATCAGACGTGAAGGTCAAGCCACAGGTTAAAGACGACCCCACGGATCTGTTCACAGAGGAAGCCTTGACGGCACCTGCCCCGAAACCCTCCGCCAGCAGCAGCAGCTCCAGGACCAACGGGGTTCACTCTGAGGAGCACGATCTCTTCTCAGGTACGACACATTTCACCTGTGACACCAGATCATAACTGTGGCACTTCTGAAACCTAATAAACTGCCTACATAGTCAGCAGTTTTTGGGTATCGTAGGTATGTGAGACTGTTCGAATTAGTGTTAATTTTGTCATCTATTTTCAATTTTAGTCTTAGTCGCGTGTTAAATGTCCATGTTAGTTTTGATCATATTTAGTCAACCTTATCCTATTTAGTTTTAGTCAAGGTTTAGTCGACTATGGCCCGGTTTCACAGACAGGGCTTAGACTAAGCCAGGATTAAGTCTTAGTTCAATTAGGGAATTTAAGTAGCTTTTATAAATGTGATTTATAAAAAAAACATTACTGGTGTGCATCTTGAGACAAAACAATAATACTGACAAATTTTAAGATATGTCAGTGCAACTGGCTTTCAGTTAAAACAGCTCAAACATGCATTTTAGTCCAGGACTAGCTTAAGCCTTGTCTGTGAAACCGGGGGTAAAAGTCTCAACATTTCAGTCTAGTTTTAGTAAATGAAAACTTAAAGTTTTAGTAATAAGATTATTATTAATTAACCGTACAGCAGTGTTAATTTTGGCAGCCATTTTTAGTTTAGTCTTAGTCTTACTCAAATGTACATTTTAGTTATCATATTTTATCAACCTTGTCCTGTTTTTGTTTAGTCAAGTTTAGGCCACGAAATGTAGGCTATGAGCATTTTAGTCAGATTTTAGTCAATGAAATCTTACTCACATTTTCGTCATGCTGTATAATGGTTAAACTGATAAAAAAATATATATTATTTGCATAAAATAAGCAAAACACCAGGCAGAAAATGTATCCTTGTAACAGCGAAGCTATGTTTCGGGGATTTGAACTCTTGATATCTGGCAACCGCACTCATGAAAGCTCGCGTTGTAGAGGCGTGTAGAGCAGTCTGCAATAACATTTTGTCTCCTTTTTTTGATGAAAATAAAGAGGTTTTTGGAAAAGTTAAAAATTTTTTGAATACATTTTAGTCTTGTCTATTTTAGTCAATGAAATTGCATGTTGATATAGTCATAGTTATCGTTTAATGACCTTATTGTCGTCCACTTCTTCGTCTTGTCTTAGTCATGGGAAAAAAGCTCATCAACGAACATTTTTCATCATCCAATTTCTCGAAAAATGAAAATTATCCCATGATTTACTCACCCTCAAGCCATCCTAGGTGTACATGACTTTCTTCTTTCGGACGAATATCTAGATTGCTAGTGGGAGTTAGAGATTTTGGTCTATAAAGTTGCAAATATGGGTATTTTCTTACACAAACGCAGTAATTCGCTTCAGAAGACCTTTATTCACCCCCCGGAGCCGTGTGGAGCACTTTTTGTGATGGATGGATGGATGCACTTTTTTGGTCTTCAAAATCTCGACCCCCATTCACTGCCATTATAAAGCTTGGAAGAGCCAGGACATTTTTTTATATAACTGCGACTGTATTCATCTGAATGAAGAAAGTCATATACACCTAGGTTGGCTTGAAGGTGAGTAAATCATGGGGGGTTAATATTCATTTTTGGATGAACTATCCCTTGAACCATCCAGAACATAGACATAGCATTTTTGAGCATCATATGTACCGTTACTTTCAGATGTTTAAAGGGATAGTTCACCCAAAAATGAAAATTGTCATAATTTACTCACCTTCATGTCATTCCAAACCTGAAATACTTTCGTTCAACACAAATGAAGATATTTTGAATGGGGCTTCCATTAGTTTTATAATCTCTTAGTGGATAGTTGTGTAGACTGTGAATGGAGGGACAGAAATCTCTCAGATTTCATTAACAATATCTTCATTTGTGTTGCCTACCTAGACAGTATTTTTTTGTGCATTTTTAAGCAAGTTCAGTTTGTTTAAAAATATAGCTACCTTCCTAGACAACATTTATTTTGTTTCACAACCTAGTGAGCTGCCTACCTAGACAACATTTTTGAGCATCGTAGACATGTTCAAATGTTTAATTGGAGTCTCAGAACCTTAAGAGCATTTTAGGTATTTTTAAGCAAGTTCAAATTTTTTTTAAAAACTTAACTACCTTCCCACATGACGTTTTTGGGCCTCATATGTGCGCTTGAATGTTTTGCATTTAAAAGTTCGATTTGTGTTTCGAAACCTTGTGAGCTGCTTACCTAAACAGCATTTTTGGCCATCATAGGCATAAACCTATTTACGCTCCTTTCCAAGACATTTGAACATCATATATACATTTAAATGTTTGATTTAAGTTCCCAGACAACATTTAGGCTTTCACAGGGGAATTTAGTCAAGGGAATTCAGGGAATTCAAAACAAACATTTGGACCAGTGTTTTGTTGTTAAAGGGATAGTTCACCCAAAAATGAAAATTCTGTCATTAATTACTCACCCTCATGTGGTTCCAAACCCGTAAGACCTTCGTTCATCTTCAGTACACAAATTAAGATATTTTTGATGCATTCCAAGAGCTCTCTGACCCTCCCATAGACAGCAAGGATATTACCACAATCAAGGCTCAGAAACGTAGCAAGGACATCGTTAAAATAATCCATGTGACATCAGTGGTTCAATCGTAATTTTACGACGCTACTAGAATACTTTTTGTGTGCAAAGAAAACAAAAATAACGACTTTATTCATAATAAATGAATTATGGCGCCATTTTGGAGAGTATCACACATCACAACATATGCAACGTATGTATGCGGATACGCTGTTTATGTTCAGATCAAAGCGTAAACAACATAAACAGCATATCCTCGTACATACGTTGCATATGTTGTGATGTGATACTCTCCAAAATGGCGCTAGGGTGACGTGGAGGAGACGAATTGTTGAATAAAGTCGTTATTTTTGTTTTCTTTGTGCACAAAAAGTATTCTCGTAGCTTCGTAAAGTTACGGTTGAACCCCTGATGTCACATGGATTATTTTAACGATGTCCTTGTTACATTTCTGTGCATTGATCGTGTTAAGACCCTTGCTGTCTATGGGAGGGACAGAGAGCTCTCAGAACTCATCAAAAATATCTTAATTTGTTTTCCGAAGATGAACGAAGGTCTGACAGGTTTGGAACGACATGAGGGTGAGTAATTAATGACCGAATTTAAATTTTTGGGTGAACTATCCCTTTAACTAATAGTTTTTGTTGATTGAAATAAAGCTGAAAAAGGTTGAAGTAATAAAATTAAAACTGAAATAAAAATAAAGCTACATAGAAATATTGTGAATATTTCTAATGAAAATGACAAAAGCTCATAACAAAATTACTAAAACTTAAACTTAAATTAAACTGAAAACTATTCAAAATATTAATAAATGCTATCATAATATATTAGTAAAACTAAAATAACACACTGAATTGATGTGCTGTAGGGTTTTCAGGCTTAGTGTTTTTTCCACAACGAAACCTTTTCCTGCTGTTGACTCTTTTTACTGGAACATGTATTGTACGAACAGGAATGCATGCACATCACTTTTGAGCGATGGATGATGAATTCACTTTCTCAGTGTTGACTCAGGAAGAGGAAAAGGAATTCCTCAGTGACCTTTACCCTCTCACCTTGCGTTATGTTGCTGATGGAATGTGTTTTGCATGTGTGTGTGTGTGTTTGTTTTCTATGCTGTGCTAAAATCTAAATTCTAAATGCACTTTCTGTCACTGTTTTTCTCAGAAGCTACAGTGGAGTTGTCTCTGGACAGTCCTCGTAATGACCGCAAGAAGAAAGACGCTGTGAAACCGTCAGTATCGGCTCCTGTGGCCCCTGTAGCCAGCAGCTCCAGCAAAGCTCCGTCCAAAACCCTGGAGGAGGTAAAACACTCCCTGAACTTATAAAGAGCATGGGATTCGGCTGTTTAAAAAACAAAATACTGAAACAGAATGATGTTTGATTCCTTTAATGACCAAGTTCACATGCAATGACTCTCTTGAGCTGATTCTTTTTAATGAATCAGTCGAAAATGAATCAGTCTTAAACTCATGCATTATTTATTTATGTTTGATCTAAAATTCACTTACACACCAAATTTATTTAAATATACTAAAAGAATCAAATGGAATCCGAATCAAAACCAGATTTGTTAAATTTCTTGCGATTCCCATCTCTAGAGTTCTGATCAAACCTTCACGCAGATCTCAGAAGCAGTTCTCGCTCGGTTTCACTCTTCCTTTCTCTTTTTCTCTGTTTCCTTTTTTCACATAAAGCTGGAGGAAGAGGAAAGTGAGGACACGTTTGATCTGAACATTTCTGTCACGAATCCAGAGAAAGTCGGTAAGATCGTCCTCCGCTGCGAAAATGCGGGTTTAACATTCTAATGTCTCTTTTTTTTTGTTTTGTTTTTTGATTAATACTATGCTCATAAAACATTCGTTTAAAATAGCGTTTGAACCCAGTAGTGGGCTGCGTTAAACAGAAAACTGATTATCTTCTGAGGTGAAATTGTTCTAATTAAGGATCTGAGTCACTGATACGGCTGTCTGGAGCTTCCTCTTTTTGCCCTGTGCCAGCTATTTTTCATTTCCTGTCCTTCTCCTTTTTTTTTTAAAGGTGTGGTGTTACTGCAATGTCTAAAATCAGCACTAAATGTTAAAAGGAAGATGTGTAGTATTTCAGTTTGCTCACCTACTGATTGTTTGGCTATTTATGGCATTATGGTTTTATAGACAGCTATAGAGAAGATGTGATGAGTTTTGGTTGTTTGTTATTCAGCAGACACTGATTATTATCTAGTTACAATTGCAGAAATACATTTGCTTTGGGGAGGATCTTAGGGCATAACTGTTTATCATAGACAAAAGGATTTTAATGTACTATGCATTTTAAAGCAAAACTCTCTCCCTAATCCAACTAATATGCTTATGCATATGCTTAATAATTAGCCAATTATAACACAGGTCATTTAAATATGTAAATCTTGAGTGGTTCAACTCAACTCATCTTTTTTTTTTTTTTTTTTCAATTTGTTGGTTTATGTAGGGCCCTATGCAACATGTTTTATTATATATATATATATATATATTGTCACGGGAGGAGCACACGACAGACACAGTGGGTGTGGCGTCAGGCCTCGGAGAGGCTTTTATTAACAAAATAATATAACAACAAAGTGTCCAGGGAAAAGGGGAAACTAGTGTCCAAAATAAACAGGGGATCTGGTGTCCTCGTCGTGCTGCGGGCTTCCTGCAGGGAAGGGCAGTGATCAGGAAGGAAGGGTCCAGGTAAGGGGCGGAGTCCGGCGGCCGCACGCGCTCCCCTCTCCAGTCCGGGATGACGGACGACCATGTAACGCGGGCGGTTATCGTCCGGACCGCGGGTCCGGTAGCTCACAACTCTGGCGGAACGGGAGCACCCTTCCTGGACCCACGAGGACACCAGCGTGCATGCACGGGGAAGAGACCGGTCTCCCGAGGAGAGGCGCGCTCGGCATTTAAACAGCGGCGGTGATGAGGCTCCATTCGGTTCACGTGTGCCCCATCACACGCCGCCAGCCCTAGCTATTTCAGCGCCCCTCCTCTCTCACGCACCCACTCC
>NW_015627373.1:738805-742529 GCF_001515625.1 Sinocyclocheilus rhinocerous
CAATAATTCTTCTGGATTCTGCTTTTTTTTTCAGTTAAAATTTTTCTAGATTCCATTTTAATGGTGAAATTTCATTTTGGTAATCAGAAAGCATGTCTAATTAATTGGAATCATGAAACGTACACAGTTTAATGACAGTTTATTGACAGTTTAACAGAAATTACATTTTTAGGGCCCTTTCGAAATCTGTTTACTTTTTTTTTTCTTTTTTTTTTCAATCTTTTGATTACATTTTAATGACCAAAATCATGTTTAATCAATTGAATTCATAAAACTTTAACAATTTATACATTTTTTGCATTTATAGGGCTCTATCAAATGTTTTATTTTGAATATTTACGTGTTGCTTATTTGAATATTTCTCGATTCCATCTGCATTTTCTGTCTTGCTGAGATCATAGGGCCTTATTTACACTAGTTTGCTGGTTTAACCTGGTCTTCTGGCCTGGAGAAACTGGTGTGTAGCTGGTTTAGTCTGAAAAGCTGACAGCTCTTCTAAAACTAGCGACCCAGAAAAGTCTTGGAGACCAGCTTTGGCCAGTTAAGACTTTTTTTCAGCCAGAAGAGCAGGATCATAAAGCATCTCAGCTACTTGAGACTAAACCTGTGACTTTTGTATAACCAGCTCTAATATTTAAACATTTACATTAGCAGCACAAGTGTTTTATGATATGGTTTTGTTTTGGTTTGTTTTGCTCATGTGAGCTGATTCTCTTTCTTCTCCTCACAGGTGATGGTATGAACGCTTACATGGCCTACAAAGTTTCAACACAGGTGATTTTCAGTCTCGTTAATCATCCTGTTCACACTAACACACAATATGACACACAGTCTAAATCTCACCGTTTTCTCATTGTTTCTCAGACGTCGCTAACCATGTTCCGTAGCAAGATGTTTACCGTCCGCAGACGTTTCAGTGATTTCCTGGGATTGTATGAAAAGCTCTCGGAGAAACACTCACAGAACGGATACATTGTACCTCCACCACCAGAGAAGAGCATTCTGGGTAAGAACGTGCTCTGCTAATGCATCAGATCTGATCTGATTGTGAATACGTGGCTGATTCTGAATAAATGTGCGTGGATTTGACAGGTATGACCAAAGTCAAAGTTGGGAAGGAGGACCCATCATCAGCAGAGTTTGTGGAGCGGAGGAGAGCTGCTCTTGAGAGGTTCGTCACTCAAGATGACATTGGTTCTTATCTAGGTGCATTGAAGGAAATTGCTGAATCCTAATTCTTCTCTGACTTTTTGTCTTGACCAGCCAGAGTTGTCAACAGTGTGACATGTTAGAACTTTTTGTCACTCATTCGGTTTCTCTTTTCGTTACATTGTGCTAAGTTGCCCTGCCTCCAATGAAATCTTATTGGTCTAAAATCTCAAATTGCTGCTATACAGTATTGTAATTTTAATGAGGACTGAAAAATGACTTCGGCTGGATAATATAATATAATATAAAAATACTATTGTATAAGTAATTAATATTAATAATGTATATATTTTAATTAATGTGGACATAAAAATTACTTCGATTGAATAATATAATGTCATATAATATAATACTAGTTAATAGTGATTAATATTAATAAATAATTACTTAAATTACGTAATAATATAATGTTATATAGTAGTAAATAACATTGTATATTTTTAATGAGGACAGAAAATTACATACATATTATATGTAATATAATGTTATAATTAATACTAATATACATTTTAATTTTAATGTGGACAGATGTAATATAATGTTGGTGCTAACTAATTTTAATATATTAAAATTTTAATGTTGACAGAAATGATTAAAATTGGATAATATAATTTAATATTGATTACTGCTAACATTATTTAAATTTTTAATATTTAATATATATATTATAAAATACTTAATATCCAAGTAAACTAAGTATTATATATATTGATATTAATTACTACAAGCATTGAATGTATTTTTTCTGTCCTCATTAAAATGTAATTATATAATGATATTTAGTCAAGTCACCTTTTTATAGTGCTTTATACAATAAAATATTAATTACAATTTACATTATATTAGATTATTTTATAATATATTTTTATTGTATTATCTAATCTAATGTTACTGATTTTTTAAATTGGATAATATAATGTTATATTATGTTAGTAGTAATTAATATATATTTTATTTGTAATGAACAGAGAAAAAATACTATAATTGTAGTAATTAATATATTTTAATTTTAAACAAACAAAAAAAAAATTTTTACACTATCATCTAAATGTTAGTAGTAGTAATTATTATTCTACTTAATGTATTTATGTCACTATTTTAAAATGTGAGGCTTGTTTGTGTTGTTGCAGATATCTTCAGAGGGTTGTGAGTCACCCGTCTCTGCTGCAGGATCCTGATGTGAGAGAGTTTTTGGAGAAAGAGGAGGTGAGACAGCTTCTGTTTAGTGACCTAAAAATTAACATTTTTAATTATTCAGCACATGCAACTGCAAAATTCAACATTAGCATAAACCTTTCCTAAGAGAAGTGACTTGCAAATGTTTATCTGTCTATTCCTCACACGCAGAAACACCAGCTTTGCTGTTTGTAATGATAATGTAATGCTCTGTTTGTGTGTGTGTGTGTGTGTTTGTGTATGTGTTAGTTACCCAGAGCAGTCAGCACACAGGCTCTGAGTGGAGCCGGCTTCCTTAAAATGCTCAACAAAGCCACAGATGCTGTGAGCAAGATGACCATCAAGATGAACGAACAGGATGTGGTGAGTGGAAGAACATGAAGGTCTAACCTACACTGATACTGAATACTGGATACTGAATATAAATCTGTGTGTGTGTGTGTGTGTGTGTTGGTTTCAGTGGTTTGACGAGAAGATCCAGGATGTAGAAAATGAAGAACAGCATATGCGGAAGCTTCACATCATGGTGGAATCGCTTGTCAATCACAGAAAAGGTCAGAAGTGCAAACAATCAGTTTCAGATTTAAAAATTAGCTGAAATTTGCACCTAAATGTGGATATTTATTCTTTAGAAATGTAGAGCAACCCATTTTATTTCTGTGATGTGACATCTATTGAGTGAAACTACAGGTTTCTCGCATTTTTAATGTGTGTTTCAGAGTTGTCTGGGAACACGGCTGTGTTTGCGAAGAGCGTGGCGATGTTGGGCAGCTCGGAGGACAACACGGCTCTGTCACGAGCTCTGTCTCAGCTGGCCGAGGTGGAAGATCGAATCGAGCAGATCCATCAGGAAAAGGCCGCCAACGACTTCTTCACCTTCTCAGAGCTGCTGGCCGATTATATACGGCTGTTGGGAGCCGTCAAGGTACAGACACACAAAACACACACACAGAAGAAAACTGCTTCAGAGCATAGTTATTGTGTTGTTTGTTTG
The DNA here is from genome assembly GCF_001515625.1 of Sinocyclocheilus rhinocerous. Taxonomy (NCBI): domain Eukaryota; kingdom Metazoa; phylum Chordata; class Actinopteri; order Cypriniformes; family Cyprinidae; genus Sinocyclocheilus; species Sinocyclocheilus rhinocerous. The sequence goes on from NW_015627373.1 coordinate 742,185, forward strand.
AGACTTGAAGAATTAGCTGGATTGTTCAAAAATGTGTGTATATATATATATGTTAATACCGTATTGTCCCGAATATAAGACGATGTTTTTTTCTTGGAAATACATCTGAAAAAACGCGGTCGTCTTATATTCAGGGTCTAGACTTTGACATGTCAATAATACACCCACAACACTAGGTGGCGCCAAATACGCATAAAACGAGTGTGCCATGAAATACGTAATGTAATGCGTGTTGTAAAGAGCGCAAGTAAAAACAAAAGAAGCAGAAAACCTTAAAGCTGCATGAGTCGTGACTGTCACGTTAACCTGATGGCCTTTGTGATTTTAAAACATAAGACAGTACCC
>NW_015627373.1:742618-756297 GCF_001515625.1 Sinocyclocheilus rhinocerous
TTTTTTTAATGGTATATCAAAAAGTGTATATTTTTTATATGTGATTGTTGGTACATTTTACCAGTTTTTATCATACTTTCAAAACAAAAATTAAAATAGGACAAATATACAATATGATAATAATTGAAGACAAAATGTGTTTACCTGAGAAAAAACAAGATATGTTTTTTAAAAAGCCTTTTTCCAAAAGGTACATCTGGAAAAAGGGGGGTCGTCTTATAATCAGGGTCGTCTTATATTCGGGCCAATACGGTAACATAACATTTTGTTAATAATTATAAAACAAATTTTAAAATATTTTTAGCAATGCAATATAAATCATATTATATATTTATTATTATTACATTTTATTTTGTTATTACATTTACATTTTATTTTATTATTTAATAATAATTAATAATATAAACAAATATGTAAATACATAACGTATCAATCATGATGCTCAAATGTTTAGTCTTGGAGAAATATATCTACAATCAATAAAAAAAAAAAAAGATTATAAATTATTAAAAATGAAGTATTATTATATTTATTATTATTATTATGTATTTGTTTCCCAAAGATGTTTGGCATTTTTAGCATATGAATCTGTATGTATCTAATTTTTAATTTTGTTCCTGTTGTAACACCATAAGATTTCAGTCATACCCTCCAACCCTTAATACATCCTATTAATAATAATAATATTGTGATTGTCAGGGTTGTTTTGATCAGAGAATGAAAGCGTGGCAGCGCTGGCAGGACGCAGAGAACATGCTGCAGAAGAAGAGAGAGGCCGAGGCCAAACTCCTGTGGGCCAACAAACCTGACAAACTCCAGCAGGCCAAGGATGAGATCGCTGAGGTAACTGCACAAACATGCTACTGTTTGTTTGGTGGAGGTTTTGTAGACTCACTGCTGTTCTACAGATAAACGATAACATCTGTAACCTTAACAACTCCGCTTTATAATGAGCCATCTCTTATTCTCGTCCTCCAGTGGGAAGCAAAAGTCACGCAGTACGAGAGAGAATTTGAGAGAATCTCAGCCACCGTACGGAAAGAAGTCATCCGCTTTGATGTGAGACCTGATTTCTACATGGATTTAAATATCAGCATTGAAGTAATGGTTTGCCCAAAAATGAAAATATGCTGAAAATGTACTCACCCTCAGGCAATCGAAGATGTAGATGAGTTTGTTTCTTCATCAGATTTGTAGAAATGTAGCATTCCATCACTTGCTCACCAATGGATGCTCTGCAGTGAATGGGTGCCGTCAGAATGAGAGTCCAAACAGCTGATAAAAACATCACAATAATCCACAAACAATCCACACCACTCCAGTCCATCAGTTAATGTCTTGTGAAGTAAAAAAACTGCGTGTCTGTAAGAAACAAATCCATCATTGAGACGTTTTTAACTTCAAACTCTTGCTTCCGGCTAAAATAGAAATCCTCCATCCATAACATTGGTTCCTCCAGTGAAAAAGTTGTCTCTTCTGAATCAGGAGAGAAATATACACAGATTAAGCACCATTTAAAAGACAAAAAAAACAGTTCTTAACAAATATGTTGGTGGATTTTGATGTGAGAGGACAACAGGAGATTGACTTTTTCACTGGTGGCAGTGTTATTATGGATTATAGACTAGTATTTTAGCCAGAAGCAACAGTTTGAAGTTGAAAACTTCTTAATGATAGATTTGTTTCTTACAGACACACAGTTTTTTGCTTTATAAGACATTAACTGATGGACTGGAGTGGTGTGGATTACTTGTGGATTATTGTGATGTTTTTATCAGCTGTTTGGACTCTCATTCTGACGGCACCCATTCACTGCAGAGGATCCATTGCTGAGCAAGTGATGGAATGCTACATTTCTCCAAATCTGATGAAGAAACAAATTCATCTACATCTTTGGATGGCCTGAGGGTGAATGCATTTTCAGAAAATTATCATTTTTCGATGAACTATTCCTTTAAATTCTCCTTCAAAACATTCTTCTCTTCAAAAAGACTAACTATTCATTTGAATTTCTTTGCTAACAGAAAGAGAAAGCTCGAGACTTTAAGAGACAAATCATCAAATATCTGGAGTCACTGCTGAACTCTCAACAACAGGTACAGAAACATGTTTTAATCATTTTATCTACCAGAATTGTGTTTAAAATGCACATAATTCCTATTTCGCTCTCTCTCCTCTAGCTGATAAAATACTGGGAGGCGTTTTTGCCGGAGGCGAAAGCGATCGCGTGAGGCGGCGTCCACGCACAAACACACACTCACAGATAACCGAGGCCTTTCTACACTCTTTACCTCTCGCCTATAAACCAAGAGAAACCGCGCTGCAAAGGGAAATCATCTATCCGGCCGCTCGTTCCTCTGATTGAGTTAGTAACCTGTATATTTTCTGTGTAATCTTCACCTTTATTTTCTTTATTGTTTGGGGGATGTGAACGCATGTGGTGGCTGGGTGTCTTCCTCGTTTGTATGCAGCCAAACCTTGTTACTCGTCAGCAGTGATGTCAGTGGTTTACACTAGAGGGCACTCGTCGCTCGTTCATATACTCGCACAGTAAGAAACTTCCCATCAGGCCACTTGTGTGACCAGTCAAGACGTTTATACTAATTAGACCGGGTTTTCAGAGAGAAATAGGGACCTAGTTTGTCCAGAATATTGGTATATACACTTCTAAACACCATGATGACATTGTATTTTGCAGTAAAAGAGGTTGTAATACAGTTATTAGGGACTGTTGAAATAAAAATGACTGAAACTGGCTGGATGTTGTAAACTGGCCAGTGGAAATGACAGGAACTGTATATGTCAACACTTACACTCATTGATCAGCCTGTTAGAAATTGATCAGTGTTTTTTTTCTTTCTTTTGCTGGCTTATTGTTTTTACTCAAAGGATCATTTTAAATCTTTCATAGATTTAGGATCATGTTTGTATGTTCAGCATTTAAAAACGCACTCCTAATGCGTTTCCTATCAATATCATAGGAACTGTATATATGTCAACACTTACACTCATTGATCAGCCTGTTAGAAATTGATCAGTGTTTTTTTCTTTCTTTTGCTGGCTTATTGTTTTTACTCAAAGGATCATTTTAAATCTTTCATAGATTTAGGATCATGTTTGTATGTTCAGCATTTAAAAACGCACTCCTAATGCGTTTCCTATCAATATCAGAGCTATATCACCTGGTCCAGCAGGAAGCCCAAAGCACTTCAGTCTTAAAGTTGGTTTTTGTCGTTCGGAATTTCATTCCTTTTTGCTTGATTTACTTTACGTTTTCATTTGTAGACATTTATGCCAACGTGTTTTTATTTCGTGTCAAACCATATTTGTGTTATCCACTTGATTCTGGCATGTTATAATAATTAATACGCTTTTGCTATGCTACTAATAATGATTAAATTGTTTCTACATTAGATTTTGTTTTTTATACAGATTTTGCCGCTGTCAAGAGTTTGTAAGGCTGTTAGATTCATCATCATTTATAACATGTTGTCGTTTGTTTATTGGTTTGCTTTAGAAATGATATTTTGGGCCCTGCTGTAATGACACTTTGAACAGATGTTAACAGGTTTGACTTCACCATTAGGTGCCATAATAATCAAAAGTTTGTTTATTAGAAAAATGGGGGCAGATATTTTTTTCACTATGGACACTTCTTTTGAGAAAAACAATAAAGATTTAATTACAAATATCAAGCTTTTGATTTAAGAGTATTTTGTTGTTGTTGTTGTGTGTGTGTGTGTAGATAGATAGATATACAGTTTTAGTAATATTTAGATAAGTTTATGTGCATTTTTTATTTTAATTATTTCATTTTTAGTGATTTTAGTATTTTAAACATTGATTTCAGTTTTTGTTTTAGTCTTCTAATTTGTATTTTCATCTATTATATTTTATTTCAGCTTTATTTTAATAATAAAAAAAAAACTTTAGTTAACAATAACAACACTGGTCATGGTTGCATAAAATACTTCTTAATAGTTGTCTTTGCTGAAACCTTGAGCCAAAAGATCCACATCCACACTGGACTAAAAAAGGAAGTGATCCTGTAGGTCTTCCCTCTTTTAGTATTTGTTCTGTGCTGTAAGCACCAGCTCTCATTTAATGCTCTTATCGTAAATGATTGTTTCTCTGAGCTTTGATGAGACATTTTCATGTGACCTCATTGAAGGTTTACTGCGGTAAAATTATTACAGCTGCAGCGGAATTAATCTTTCACCAAAAGCCTTTAAACTATAATCTCATTAATCATTAAGCTTTTCAGCTTGTTTATTTTCCAGCAATTTGTAGGTCAAAAAATGTCCAGGGTTCAGTTGCTCTTTTTGGATGAGAATGAACTCTGAGAGCATTGAATTAAACCTTTGGGATGAAGTGGGAATGCTGGGATAACACTTGAGCATCAGGAATGTGGCTTATCTTCAGACTGGACTGTGTTTAGTCAGCAGTAAATGCATGAATGCTTGTGTGTCACGGGAAATCATGTGATTCTCATTTATTCTCCATTCAGACAAGAAATGAGGACATCAGGTTTAGTGCTGATGCCCAGTGCTAACCATTTGACCTTAATAAAATAGTCATTCTATTTGAAATACTTAGCACTTAAATAGTTATTACTGAAATGGTAGTGTCAATGTCATTAGTAGAAACAAATAAATGTGCATTTGTACTCTCCATAGAGAAATTACACAAATATCCTTTTATATCACTTCTCCGAAGTCTATTATAGAGTTTATTAAGGATGGTAAGTGTTTATAAATGAGAGATATCATGACTGACTCACGATCCGAGTAAATGACAAACAGATACTGGGTTCTTTAAGGCTCAAATAAAAAGGTTTTATTCTCTAGATGTTCAGAAAACACTGGTCTGAAGAATTTAGAATATTAGTATAATCTCCAGAGAAGCACGCAGTTTTTACTCAAAAAGAAAAAGAACATTTGTGACACATCGAATAGCTTTTAGTTTACGTCACAGCGGTGAATCGTGATTCGCTGGCCGAAGTAGGGGGCGGGACATTCTCATTCTAGAGAGCATTTGATTGGACAAAAAATAACGATTATGTCATTGATATTTTTAATCTGTCAATTTATATAATTTAATTTATATAATCTCTCTGGCAGTTGGTTTACCTGTATTAGCAGTGTTTTTCCTATTGTAATTTTATTATGTAGTATTCAATTAATTAATAAATGAATAAACACGATTTACCAGGTCCTTAACAGTGTTCGGTAATCTTCAAAATCATGCCGTTCTGTATGAATGGCTTTATTTCTCTCAGCTGTCTGTCTGTGTGTTTGTTTGGAGGAGGAGCTCATCATTCAGAGCACACGGAGCTGATCTTCAGCTCAGTAGTGATCTGCGCGCTTGTGTTGGAGATGTTGGATCATCAGTGTGTGTCTCCAGTCATCGAGGTCTTTATTCCGTCTCTCATGAGGGAAGTGGACGAGACGGGAAAGTTGCGCAAAGTAAGTCAAACAGAAACTCGTTTATATTCGTGGTTCCTCAGGGCTGTTATATTATACAGCGCGAACGTGCGTTTGACGTTTTGCACGTGCTTTTGGAGTTGTCATTAATTTTTAATGCTGATAATTATTATTAGTCATTCCGTGAGGCTTCCCAACTTATTATGGTAACCACAGGTGCACCCCAAAATACCATACAGTTATTGCTGTTAACTTATAGTAAATTAATGAGATATCAGTCTATCGTTATTTCTATAATGAAACTATAGAGACTATACTTTGACTATAGAAACTATATAGACTATACTTTTATTTTAGATTATGTAATCAGGTTAGTTTTCATGCCATAATCTCTTAAATATACTGTACGAGTTCTAAGATGCACTGTCAACATTCTGTGACGTCATGACGTCTGTCTATTTGAAATACTTAGCACTTAAATAGTTATTACTGAAATGGTAGTATCAATGTCATTAGTAAAAAAAAAAAATTTGCATTTGTACTCTCCATAGAGAAATTACACAAATATCCTTTTATATCACTTCTCCGAAGTCTATTATAGAGTTTATTAAGGATGGTAAGTGTTTATAAATGAGAGATATCATGACTGACTCACGATCCGAGTAAATGACAAACAGATACTGGGTTCTTTAAGGCTCAAATAAAAAGGTTTTATTCTCTAGATGTTCAGAAAACACTGGTCTGAAGAATTTAGAATATTAGTATAATCTCCAGAGAAGCACGCAGTTTTTACTCAAAAAGAAAAAGAACATTTGTGACACATCGAATAGCTTTTAGTTTACGTCACAGCGGTGAATCGTGATTCGCTGGCCGAAGTAGGGGGCGGGACATTCTCATTCTAGAGAGCATTTGATTGGACAAAAAATAACGATTATGTCATTGATATTTTTAATCTGTCAATTTATATAATTTAATTTATATAATCTCTCTGGCAGTTGGTTTACCTGTATTAGCAGTGTTTTTCCTATTGTAATTTTATTATGTAGTATTCAATTAATTAATAAATGAATAAACACGATTTACCAGGTCCTTAACAGTGTTCGGTAATCTTCAAAATCATGCCGTTCTGTATGAATGGCTTTATTTCTCTCAGCTGTCTGTCTGTGTGTTTGTTTGGAGGAGGAGCTCATCATTCAGAGCACACGGAGCTGATCTTCAGCTCAGTAGTGATCTGCGCGCTTGTGTTGGAGATGTTGGATCATCAGTGTGTGTCTCCAGTCATCGAGGTCTTTATTCCGTCTCTCATGAGGGAAGTGGACGAGACGGGAAAGTTGCGCAAAGTAAGTCAAACAGAAACTCGTTTATATTCGTGGTTCCTCAGGGCTGTTATATTATACAGCGCGAACGTGCGTTTGACGTTTTGCACGTGCTTTTGGAGTTGTCATTAATTTTTAATGCTGATAATTATTATTAGTCATTCCGTGAGGCTTCCCAACTTATTATGGTAACCACAGGTGCACCCCAAAATACCATACAGTTATTGCTGTTAACTTATAGTAAATTAATGAGATATCAGTCTATCGTTATTTCTATAATGAAACTATAGAGACTATACTTTGACTATAGAAACTATATAGACTATACTTTTATTTTAGATTATGTAATCAGGTTAGTTTTCATGCCATAATCTCTTAAATATACTGTACGAGTTCTAAGATGCACTGTCAACATTCTGTGACGTCATGACGTCTGTGACGAAAATGTAAAATTATTGCTTAAATAGAATGAATTAGAATTAGAATGTATATTCTGTTTTAAATACATGCATACAAAAGTTAGAAGCATTTATTCATTTAGCAGACAACACAACAAACATTTATATTGTGGCAATTCTTTTTTTGTACTATTGCAACGTTGGTTGTAACAATGTAGAAATGTAATATGCAAGAGAGCTGTAGCAACATTGTTGCTCTACATTTAGATGACCTTCCGACTAGGGATGGCTAATTTATTGTGCACTTATACTTTCAGCATGTTGTCGTAACGTTGATAGAAGGTTTGATTGCATTGCGGCAATGTTCTGATTACTAGGGACCAAAAAATGAGAAAAATACAAGCATAAGTGATTTCAGAGTACTGGAACAATAGACAAAGGACTTTTTAAATGCAATAAAATATAAGGTAACAAGTTAGGTAAGTGCTTCCCTCAAAGGTGTGTCTCCAGCCGATTTTAACACCTAAGGAAAAATGATGAAATATGCTATTCTAAAGAAGAGAGATGCACTCCAGCAGCTCTACTCTACTGTCATCACTTACAGGAATGAATAGAGCAGGAATATGACAGGACATGTTCGACGCAAAACCTTTTGAAACATCTCGACTCATTTAAACAAGAGATCTGAATGTTTTTACTCTTGATTCTGGATGATTTGAGTGTTTTACACCATTCATAGCACTGCAAAATAAAAATATTACAGAAGTAATTGCACATTTTTTAGATTTCAAATTTTTTCTCAGAATTATGTCACAATTCTTACTTTTATCTCAGAAATAGCAGTTTATATCTCGCAATTGCAAGTTTACTTTCCGCAATTCGGACTTTTTTCTGAGTTAATATCTCATAATTGTGAGATAACCTCTCCCATTTCTGACTTTTTTCTGAGAATTATGAGTTTATATCTCTCAATTGCAAGCTTGTAATTCAGACTTTTTTCACAGAATTGTGAGTATATCTTGCAACTCTGACTTTTTTTTCTCAGAATTGTGATTTTATATCTCACAATTGTGCATTTACATCTTGTAGTTCTGACTTTTTTCTTAGAATTGCGAAGTTTATATCTTGCAATTCTGAATTTTTCCACAGAATTTTGAGTTTACATCTCGCAATTATAACTTTTTTTAACAGAATTTTGAGTTTACATCTCACAACTGAATTTTTTCTCCAAAATGTGTTTATATCTTGCAATTGCATGTTTACATCTCGCAATTCTAACTGTTTGTCTCAGAATTGCAAGTTAATATCTCATAATTGAGTTAACATCTCCCAGTTCTGATTTTTTTTCAGATAATTATGAGTTAATATCTCATAATTGAGTTAACATCTCCCAGTTCTGATTTTTTTTCAGATAATTATGAGTTAATATCTCATAATTGAGTTAACATCTCCCAGTTCTGATTTTTTTTCAGATAATTATGAGTTAATATCTCATAATTGAGTTAACATCTCCCAGTTCTGATTTTTTTCAGAGAATTATGAGTTTATATCTCATAATTGAGTTAACATCTCCCAGTTCTGATTTTATTCAGAGAATTATGAGTTTATATCTCATAATTGAAAGCTTAAATCTTGCCATTCAGATTTTTTTCACAGAATTTTGAGTTTACGTCTCGCAACTCTGACTTTTTTTCAGAGAATTGTGATTTTATATCTTTTCAATTGCGCATTTATCTTGCAGTTCTGACTTTTTTCTCAGAATTGCGAAGTTAATATCGCAATTCGGACTTTTTTTCATTGAGTTCAGAGTTTACATCTCACAATTATAACTTTTTTGTCAGAATTTTGAATTTACATCTTGCAGTTCTGACTTTTTTTCTCAGAATTGCGAAGTTTATATCTCCCCATTCTGAATTTTTTTCATAGAATTCTTGCAATTTTTTCAGAATTTTGAGTTTACATCTCACAATTCTGACTTTTTTCCTCAAAATTTTGTATGTGCATGTAGTCAGGTTAGGTGTCAAAAAATTTGGGGGAAAAAGAAAAAAAAACAACAGAATTGCGGGATGTAAACTCAGAATTCCGAGAAAAAAAATTTGAGAATTCTGAAATGTGAACTCAGAATTCTGAGAAGAAAAAAAAATCACTGAAATTGTGAGTAATAAAGTCGCACTTGTGAGAAAAAATTTGTCAGAATTGTGAGATAAAAAGTCACAATGACCTTTTTTATATTTTTTATTCTGTGGCAGAAATAAGCTTCCATAGATAAATAGTAGAACCAGTGTGTTGCGTGGAGTCTGAGCCAGTTCTGTAGGACTGTCCAGCTGCAACCAAAACCGACCCAGCCAAGAGTGAAGGAAAGAGAGTCATAAAAGATGTGTTTGTGTGTCGTCTAGATAACATAATGCCGTTTTAGTTCATTTATCAGATCAGATGGAGCCAAATCAACTGACCAAACTAGAATGTGTGCATTTTACTCATTTTACTTAACATCATTCCCGTCAGTGGATTTGTCCAGTTTATTATCAGAAATGGATAACGTGGAGCTGCATGAGGAGTTTTTGTGGTCTGAATGAGAGGGTTTAACGGGAGCAGTTAAATAAATGTATATTTATATGAATTAAATAGTATATATTTAATAGTATATTTTATTGTATGGAAAAGAGCATTAATATTTTAATATACTGTATTTCGTATATTTATTTACATTTATGTATACATTTATATTTTTAATAAATATATTAATATTTATGAATAAATGTATATATATAAATGCACATGAATGGTGTTCAATATTTTCTCTTTCATTTTATGGAAAAGAGCAGTGTGAACATTGCCTAGCATCATCTTTTGTGATTAATGGAAGAAAGAACATCATACAGGTTTGGAATGACATGAAGGTGAGTAAAGGATTTATGATTATCATTTTTTTGGGTGAACTGTCCCTTTAAATTCTTGAACAGCTCTTGATTTCGTCAGTTTTTTCAGTTCATAACATTGCATGGATAGTTCCCATCACCGTGTTGAGCATGCTTGAGCACCGACTTGTCCAAACATGCTTGAGACACAATCATTTTTATTTCCCTCTCCCTCTCCCTCAGCCTCTGATTTAGCGAGAAAAATATTTGAGGTATTGAGAAGCGAAAGATTGAGCTCACAGTGGGAAATATTTGGTGGAACTGAATGTTCTGTGTTCCTTTGTTATGGGTGGAAAACGGGAAACTGCTAATTCTCAGATCTGCTCACACTGTGGCCTAACCCCCCAATGCTCGCACATGCACACACACACACACACACACCAAGGTTACACCGGCAAAAGAGTACTAACTCGATGCATACTGTGTAGTATACACTCAATTCTGCATACTATGTTTTAAAAATAGTATTTAAAGTAGTGCTGGGCAACGATTAATCGTGATTAATCGCATCCAAAATAAAAGTTTTTGTTCATATAATATATGTGTGTGTGTACTGTGTGTATTTATTATATATACATAAACACACACATACAGTATACATTTAGAAAATATTGACATGTATTTACATGTACAGTATATATTTATACTCATATAATTTATATTATATATAAATATATTTAATATATAAAAATAACATATTTTTCTTAAATATATATACACACAGTAAATATACACTGTACACACACATATATTATGCACTTAAAAACTTTTATTTTGGATGCGATTAATCGCCCAGCACTAATGTGACTCTCATTTCAAAAATAGTTATTTTGTAATAGTTATTTCACATTTTTAACATCTCTCCTCTCAGAGTCACAACGTCAATAAATAAATGAAGTCAACATCATGTTTTTTGATTCCCAGTCGCTTCTAATATGAGAGCTCTATAAGATCGAGAGAGGGAGAAACTGGGTTTAAATTGAGTCCTCGTGACCCCGATAAACACGACACAATCTGGTGCCCAAAAGAGACATGTGTCTTCATTGTTAACCAGGAATGCTCTCCACCCGCCTGCACTAACTCACTTTACCCATAAAGCTTGTGAAGCATTCACTGATTTAAAGGGATAGTTCAACTAAAAATGGAAATTCTGTAATTTACTCTGTCTTTAATAATAATATATACACACACACACACACACATATATATATATATATATATATATTTTATACTGTAAAACAGTATATATTATATTTAATTTATTTTTATTTGATTCATTTTTAATGTTTATTTACATATTTATATTATAATATAAATAAATGTATATTTATATGAATTAAATAGTATATATTTAATAGTATATTTTATTGTATGGAAAAGAGCATTAATATTTTAATATACTGTATTTCGTATATTTATTTACATTTATGTATACATTTATATTTTTAATAAATATATTAATATTTATGAATAAATGTATATATATAAATGCACATGAATGGTGTTCAATATTTTCTCTTTCATTTTATGGAAAAGAGCAGTGTGAACATTGCCTAGCATCATCTTTTGTGATTAATGGAAGAAAGAACATCATACAGGTTTGGAATGACATGAAGGTGAGTAAAGGATTTATGATTATCATTTTTTTGGGTGAACTGTCCCTTTAAATTCTTGAACAGCTCTTGATTTCGTCAGTTTTTTCAGTTCATAACATTGCATGGATAGTTCCCATCACCGTGTTGAGCATGCTTGAGCACCGACTTGTCCAAACATGCTTGAGACACAATCATTTTTATTTCCCTCTCCCTCTCCCTCAGCCTCTGATTTAGCGAGAAAAATATTTGAGGTATTGAGAAGCGAAAGATTGAGCTCACAGTGGGAAATATTTGGTGGAACTGAATGTTCTGTGTTCCTTTGTTATGGGTGGAAAACGGGAAACTGCTAATTCTCAGATCTGCTCACACTGTGGCCTAACCCCCCAATGCTCGCACATGCACACACACACACACACACACCAAGGTTACACCGGCAAAAGAGTACTAACTCGATGCATACTGTGTAGTATACACTCAATTCTGCATACTATGTTTTAAAAATAGTATTTAAAGTAGTGCTGGGCAACGATTAATCGTGATTAATCGCATCCAAAATAAAAGTTTTTGTTCATATAATATATGTGTGTGTGTACTGTGTGTATTTATTATATATACATAAACACACACATACAGTATACATTTAAAAAATATTGACATGTATTTACATGTACAGTATATATTTATACTCATATAATTTATATTATATATAAATATATTTAATATATAAAAATAACATATTTTTCTTAAATATATATACACACAGTAAATATACACTGTACACACACATATATTATGCACTTAAAAACTTTTATTTTGGATGCGATTAATCGCCCAGCACTAATGTGACTCTCATTTCAAAAATAGTTATTTTGTAATAGTTATTTCACATTTTTAACATCTCTCCTCTCAGAGTCACAACGTCAATAAATAAATGAAGTCAACATCATGTTTTTTGATTCCCAGTCGCTTCTAATTTTCGATGAAAGGTCACTCACATGGAGCTCAGATTTATGACACTGTAAAACACTGTTGTTCTGTCACGTTACATTTCTTTGTGTTGTGGACAATAACGACCCATGAGTCTTTATAAAGAGACACTCAATGCTTCAGGGTGTGATCTAACCTGAAGAATGCCACACCTGTGTAAACTCATATGACCTATATAAGACTAAACTGTTGCACAGTCATATGTGTGTGCGTTTGATGAGGTCATTTACTGTGAATAGTCTTTGGTATTTCTGAATGATTTTTGGAGGCAAGAAAAATGTACGTTTGGTTAAATATTAATAACTGCTGTTTTAACCTGTCATGACCACGTTAGAGCTCTAGAGGGCGCGCTGATGCAAGACTATCCGTAGACGCTTTGGCGCCTCCTGCTGGCGAATAACCCAGTGTCGCTACACTGTTCAAAGTTTTATTGACGTCTGTTCTGAGTGTTCACAGGTTTTATGACACAAGGTTTTATGTTTTTTTCAGCTCTTCAGGTTGGAGATTCTCTTCAGTGGAAGGAAACACTTTGTTTTGCGGCGACACAGTGAATTTCAGACGCTTCACCGGAAGCTGAAGAAGATTCTGCGAGCTCCTGATTTCCCCAGTAAGAGAAACCAGCACCTGCGAACCAAACCGCTGGAGCAAAGACGACAGGAACTGGAGGACTACATCCAGGTAGAGATGTATTTAGTGTTTATTTCATCTTATATTATATTGATATGTTTTATTATTTTATTGCTTTTATATCTTATTGTTTTATGCTATAAAGTATTTATTATGCTATTAATTTTATATTTATTCATATTCAGTGTTGGGGGTAATATATTACAAGTAACGCAAGTTACGTAATCAGATTACTTTTCCAAGTAACTAGTAAAGTAACGCATTACTTTTTAATTTACAAGAGAATATCCGAGTTACTTTTTTTTTTTTTTCAATTTATTGATTGACAGCTCTCCTGTCCCCATGTTGAGAGAAATCAGAAAATGTTACTGTAGTTCAAAATAAATATGAATATGCATTAATTCATCTCACCCAC
>NW_015627373.1:756816-779385 GCF_001515625.1 Sinocyclocheilus rhinocerous
AACTTTTTTATTTTAAAATCAAACAAGCAAGCCCTGTCCAGATTAAAAAAGTAACGCAAAAGTAACGTAACTCATTACTTTCCATAAAAAGTAACTAAGTAACGTAATCAGTTACTTTTTTATGGAGTAACGCAATATTGTAATGCATTACTTTTAAAAGTAACTTTCCCCAACACTGTTCATATTTAGCTTTAATTTTAGTATTTTCAGAATACATTTTAATTTTAGTTTAGGTTTTAGTCATTTTATTGTGTGATATTTTTTGATTTAGCTTTAATTTATTTTCTATTTCCATGTTAGTACTTAAACTTGTTTCAGTTAGTTGCAACTTTTCTAATTTTTTATTTTTTTTAATTTCAGCTTTATTTCAATTACCGAAATCAATTTTTAATAGTTTTAATAGTTCCCAATAATATATTTTAAATAGTACTTATGGGGGGTCATATTAAGGGTCATATTATGGGATACTGTATTGCACACAATCTTTTTGTATAAAGCACATTTTGGTTCGTTTTTAACCTTTATGAAGACCTGTGTTCTGAAAGAGCAAATGTATTTGGAAATCAGAGTATTCAGTATATACAGAAAAATCACACACCAAGCACAGTATATGTACAACATATTGTTGTTGAGTATTATGCTATTCCAAATATATAACCCTTACCCCTCATCGCCTTGTTTAGAATGTAGATTAGAATGTAATTATGTGAAATAAAGAATATTAAGAAATTAATACTTTTATTCAACAAGAATGCATTAAGTTGATCAAAAGTGACAGTAAAGACGCTAATAATAATTTTCAATTTCAAATAAATGCTGTTCTTTTGAACTTTCTATCCATTAAAGAATCCTGAAAAAAAAATATATCATGGTTTTCACAAAAATATGAAGCAGCACAACTGTTTTCAACTGATAATAATCAGAAATGTTTCTTGCGGCAAATATTGGAATGATTTCTGAAGGATCATGTGACACTGAAGACTGGAGTAATGATGCATTCAGCTTTGCATCACAGGAATAAATTACATATATTTTACATTTCATATATATATATACAAATATATTTGTACGAAGTATTAAATCAATTTCAGTAAGCGTGTTCAATACTTTTTCCCTGTGTTATTCCATTTTATTACACAGAACTTAATTTCTGAACTTATATGTTTTGTTTTATTTGTATGTATGGATTACTTGGATTGTTACTGACATCTGGTGAAAATTTCATGTCAACAGCACCTTTAGAAATATATTTACTGAGAAAAATGGTGATGTGTTCAATACTTATTTTACCTGCTGTATATATATATATATATATATATATATGTGTGTGTGTGTGTGTGTGTGTGTAGTATTGACCATATCTTATTCAACTTAAGTGTGTGAAAGTGTATTCTAATGTATGAAAATATGTTGCAATGTATCAATCATCATTTTAATGATTTAATTGAATTAATAAATTTAATATGTCATACTGAGGTTGTAACTTTTTTATTGGCTGCCAATTGCAGGAGATTCTGTATCGAAATGACGTTGTTCCTCAAGAGCTCCTGGATTTCCTGCAGGTCAAACATTTTCATTCGGCGAGCAAGAACTGCAGCTCTGAGTATGTATTTACCTCACTGGAGCACCATAATTGTAATTTAGCAATGTATCTAAATATTTACTATGGAAATTCAGCTAATGAATTAACAATAACAATAAGTAATCTACGTAGTAATAATATTAAAAGTGCTTTCAGGCTTGTTATTAATGCCCTAATCGTCATATTTCAGTGAAAACCAGTCAGATGACTGTCAAGAGCAGGGATACAGGTATGTTCATCCTCATCTCTTTTTAACTTGTTCATAAACTTGGAATCAAATTTAGATCAATTGATTCTGAACAGACATTGTACATTGTCTTCCTGTAGTTTTAAGTTATTCAATCAGCGAGTAGTTGGTTTCTCGGCTGACCCTTACCAGCTTGAATCCAGATCAGGTAAACCTTACAGATTGCTGTGATTGTCATTACAGAAATGTATTTTTTTTTTACACCCAAATGAAACGTTCTATTGTGGTCATTTTCCCATAGACCTCCCTGATATCGTGGTGGCCGGCGTCCTGCAGGGTTTGTACCCCAGAGACGTCAAAGTGAGTTTCAAAAAGAGCTGCGCTAAACCCAGCGGCCTCACCTCTGCACCAGAGCTGCCCGTGCATCCCAAAATCCCCACTATTACCATAAACAGAAGCAATATCAGCTCACTGCCAGAGTCACAGAGAATATGAGTGCAATCACTGCAGTGTTGCCTAGCAACTCCATCTGCTTTAAATGTGCCTTCGCATGTTTATATCGACTGAATCTTTTATCTTTAGGTTTGTCATATTTTATGATGTGAATCTCATAAAAACGGTCTAGGTCATTTTCATCTCAAAAGCTTAGTTAAAAAAAATAAAAGACTATTTTGACTGCCAACTTTACTATGCACAAAAACTAGATTTAAATGTAAATATTTAAAGTACAACTGCAATTATTAGTCATTGCAATTAATTTAATTTATGCAAATTTCAGTATTTTTTTTTTACCATATTAAAATCAAGTTTTTGTGCTTAATTGTAACTGTCACAAAAATCTTAATGGACCTAAAAAAAATTTTTTTTTTTGAATTTATTTGGTATTCATTTCATATATTTCTGAAAATTTGTATTTTTTTTAGAAGCCCTGCCAACCATATAAGGCACAAAAATATAGTTTTAAATTTTAAATAAAATCCAAATGCAGTTATACATCATTGCAATATGTTGTTCTTAATTTGATTTATACATATTTTTTTAAAGTTTTTTTTTTGTTACCTTACTAAAATCTCATTTGTGCTTAATTTTTATGGTCATAAACAAAAATCTTAATGGTCCTAAAAATATTACATTTAAACTTTTTTTGCCTTAATTTTTTATGCATTCATTTTATGTATTCATTATGTACATGTTATGTGTGTATATATGTATTTTTTTATTTCAGTGTAAAACATAAACTGGACATTTCTTCATGAAATTCACATTGCAAACCCAGGTTGTCACTGATTTTGTTTTACTGTGCCAAGATATTTACCTGTACTATAAAACAGCTTAAGCATTTTTGCTAAGGGTATTCCTATTGAATAAAGAGAGTGTCTGATTTGTTCATGGTCAAAAAGACAAGGCATTTCTTCAAGCAACACAACAGCATTAAGAAAACCTGGATCCTTTATTAAAGATATGTTTACAAAAGCAGGTTGAAGTGGGTCAGGAATCTGACCCTGTGGAATGCTGGTTGGAACTGGACCCAGGATATGCCGCTCTGCGGATCAGGACCGGTGTGTGACGTCCCGGCGAGGGGGCGGAGCTCCAATAAGCACATACACACACTCTGTTCCCACTAGCACTCTAGTGTCACCCAATTCAATCCCCTTAAACCCAGAGTCCTGTTGTCCCCCCAAACTTACTCTTTAGCTACTGCGAAAGGGTTTTCCACCTCGATCTTGCCGCAGTCGTGGACAATGACGTCCTTGAGAGGTTTATCTCGCCCATCTGTCTTTGTGCTCTCAATCTTTCTCACCACATCCTGGAAGACAGCAGGACAAGTAGCACAGTCACTGGAGTAAATGCACTTCTATGAGTATGGAGGAACACAACTTCTCCTTAGATGGATAAAGTTGAGATACTCACCATGCCCTCCAAGATTTTGCCAAACACAACATGTTTGCCATCCAGCCATGGCGTCTGGACCGTGGTGATGAAGAACTGGGAGCCGTTGGTGTCTTTGCCGGCATTGGCCATGCTGAGCCAACCAGGACCATAATGCTTCAGCTTGAAGTTCTCATCAGGAAAACGGTCTCCATAGATGCTCTTACCTACATAAAGAGGTGTTAGAAATCAGGTAATACTTCTTGAATTCAGCTTGAAGTTCTCATCAGGGAAACGGTCTCCATAGATGCTCTTACCTACATAAAGAGGTGTTAGAAATCAGGTAATACTTCTTGAAATAATAAACTGAGGTTTATCGCTCACGTCTGGCATCTGAGAGACCTCAACATACTTAAGAACATTAAGATAAAACATGGTATTCATCTTAAACAAAAGTGTTTTTAGTATTTTGATACCTCCAGTTCCATCTCCTCTAGTGAAATCTCCTCCCTGGATCATGAAGTCTTTGATCACTCGGTGGAACTTGCTGCCCTTGTAACCAAATCCTTTCTGGAAATCAAAATTGCATGCATTTAGACTCATTTTTACTGTGAATCATTAATACTGACTGGCAGAGGAAGAAGAAGAAAAAAAACTTCACCTCTCCAGTAGCCAGCTGGAGGAAATTTTCTGTTGTTTTAGGGACAGTCTTTCCAAAGAGTCCAATGACAATCCACATTTAGACTCATTTTTACTGTGAATCATTAATACTGACTGGCAGAGGAAGAAGAAGAAAAAAAAAACTTCACCTCTCCAGTAGCCAGCTGGAGGAAATTTTCTGTTGTTTTAGGGACAGTCTTTCCAAAGAGTCCAATGACAATCCGTCCTGCATCCTCATCACCGATCCTCATGTCAAAGTACACCTGGGAAAACGACCAAATCCAGAGTCACACCAGAACATCAAAAATCTGTTCTGCACATGCACTATGGTGAATCCACTTCATTAGCGACCATAAAACCCAGATTTATCATTAGACAAATATTGATGAAACACTTTTTGATTAAATTACAAAACATTTGCGTGGTGTTACCAGCCTTTGTATATTTTGCACAACACCAATGAACCTTGGTAAATGCAAAAAAAAACAAAAAAAAAACCTACAGATGGTTTTCAAGCAAAAAGCACTAGGCTACGCGATTCTAGCACGCTGAATTTAAGTGTAAACGCAACATTAAATTCGAACTGGAATTCGAATTACGTTATTTGTGTGCAATAGGCCAGACACGGCGTTGCAGTGAATGTAGAGCAGCGCAGCGTTTTTGTACCTTGGCCGTGACTTTCGGACCTTTTTTCTTCTCATCCGCTTCTGACCCGCTCGGGAAAAGCAGGAAAATCACCGAGCCGACGATCAATGTGACTGCCACCAAAAACTTCATCCTCCTCTCGCAGATCCGCACCATGAACAACCCCCCCAAAAAAACTGTATGTGTGGCGATGACTGTGTGTTAGGGTTTCAGGGGCATCCGGGGAGGAGATTTGAGCTGCGCCCAGAATTCCGCATCAACCCCGGCGAGATTTGTGCGCTAGAGCTGATCCAGGAACAGTTAAGTTAATCTACTCACCGTGGGAACCTACGACGCTGTGCGCACGATGAACTGATCTGAGAACAGGCGCCGGGAGCGCACTCCGCTCTATGTGACGTGTCCCGACCCATCGGACGCTGATTGGACAAGCGTTTGTCTGTCAAGGAATGAAGAGCCAATCAGAGTTTGAAACGCGTAAGGAATGGACGGAGCCACAGCGGCTTCTGGAGACGCATCAGCATTAAAGGCGCACGACGCGACAAAAGCACAAAGGATGCTCCTGAAGGAGTTATTCGCCATTAAACAAGAAAAGCAAAAAGGTGATGTTTGTAATTGCTCTCAGACATTTAACAAATGTAATAAAGTAAAAAATGCTTACGACATAAATATAAGTACCTCAGTACAAAACAAATACATCACAAATAATATATAGGCTACTACAAAACTTTAAGTAACAAAAAAGACTATTAGACTTCAATTCAATTCAAACTCAATTTCTGTCTTAATATCTGACATGTTGCTTTATTTCGTATTTTAACACGTTTTTGGTGTATAATATGAATATATAACAACTCATTTCTGTGTAACATTCCCACTTCTATATGAGTATTATTTATGAAGCAATGTACTTGTAGGCCTATCCCTCTAAGGTGGTGGAATAACAAATTTATGCTATTCAAATACACATACTACATTCTTATTTGACACTTAAATATGTTTATTTTTATTTATTTGGATACAAACATTCAAAAAAAGGACAAGTACATGTACAGGACAAAGTGACCTTAAACTTCAAGTAGGTTTAATGTGCTTCGTCTAGACCCAAAATACTGCATGAAGATGTCTGGATGGCCCTTATAAAACTGCGCCAGGAGTCGTTTCTTCTCTTTCAGGGAATATTTGGTGTTTTCGTCAATGTTTTTCAAGAGAGAGTACAGCTCATTTTTAGTCGAGTCCTTTATGGTCTCTGTGTACATGTCTCTTGGCACTTGCTGACAAAACGGGGTATCTAACATATTCAGAGAAAACAAATACTTCAAATCACTTGTCAAATAAAAATTATGAAAGTTAAATGGTCACACAATAATATATAAATATGCATGGCTAAAATTACTAACTGTAATTATAAAAAAAAAAAAAAAAAAAAAAATGATCTGAAACATTAAAGGGTGACAAACATGCAAAAAAATAAGAAATCAGGAAGGGGGCCAACACTTTTTCACACCACTGTATATATAATTACTAAAACTGAAAATGTAAAAGCTAATTTAATGCTAAAATAACACTGTAAATATCATACCAGTTTTGGAAGGATCTCCGTGTTTCACAATGTCATCCAGTTTCTCACTGACTAGTTTGTGAAGAGAACCTGGAATCTAATAAAAGCAAGTATGATGATGCAAAACAGCCACAATTAATTATTTCTGTATTATATCATTATTGACCAATGCTGTCTTAATTCATTAAATAAAAGAAACCTTGAAGATCTCCTGGTGGTTGTCGAGCATGAAGAGCATCAGCAGGTCTGTCTTTTCTTTCGTCAGACTCTTGCTCTGGATGATGGCTCTGGTGAATGTCTTCTTCACAACCATTCGATTTTCAATCTGAAAATCCAAAACAAGTGTAAATAGGTGACAAATGTATGAATAGCACATCACATGTATTATGACTCCTTACTTCTTTGTGCAGCTGGACGTTTGCAGCATCTGCAGCTGTGGCCATAAACTCCAGCAGCCTGCGCAGTTCCTCGCGTGCAGACGCAGACAGCAGCTTCAGCGTCAGCTGCAGGACTTCCAACGCTCGTTCAAACTTCCCATTCACTAGATATAAAGGTAAACAGAGGAAAAATTGCCACAAAGCCACAAAGAATAGTTGTTTATTGGAAAGAATGAATCATTTGAGGAGCGTTATTCACTCAGGAGTTCCATGATCTCAGTGTAGACGTCTGCCATGCTGTCACAGAGGAGAGGCTTGCGCTCCATGTGTCCGTAGTGTTTGTCCAGCACATGGAACAGCAGTAGTTTACATTCATCCATCCCCTGGCCATCCACTTCCTCACAGGAGAACTTGGGCAGCTCTCTGCTCACCTCCACCACAAGCTGATCCGGAAGGAAATCCAGCAGGTCTATGGCTGCCGACAGCCAAACATCAGCTCTGGGTGAAGGAAAGCGAATTAGGCCTATCTGAGCCTCATGGTTTGATTTCTTGAGTTTAAACTTGAAGATGTCTCACTGTGATTCTTTGAAGGCCTTGAGAACCTCTCGTTCGAGGTAGTTGCTGGTGTAGAGAAGGTCAGGCTCACTATTACTGCCACGAGAGGGGGGCGAAACAATCTTTGCGCAGTTCAGCACTCCCTCCAGCAGGGGGAGATCTATCAGCTGAGACAGCTTCCGTACGGTCTGCTCGTGCCACACCTCTCTGACCACTGAAGGACAGTTCATATAAATATTGTAAAAGTTGCACCTAAAGGCTTTTTTGAATGGTCTACTGATGTTAAATAAGTGTATATATATATATATATATATATATATATATATACACACACACACACACACTACATGTCTATATAGTAGGCATAAATTCCAGAACAGTTCAACCCAAATATTCAGATGTGTGCAGCACATTTTATGGAGGACTGTTTCCTGATCCTGGTAGAGTAGACTACAATGCCGACTGTTCTGACTGAAAAGTACGTTTTCATTTTTAAAGGATTTGCCACTGACGATTCAAACCGAGTTTTGAGCAGTGTAGAGTAGCGCTTGTTGTTTGTCATTTCTCCGATCACAAATACAGACATGGTTAAAAAAATAAGGTTGCACTATGAATAATAATAATTATGAGATATAAGAAATAAAAGTTACAATATAAAGTTTATTTATTTACATCATTCACTGAATTAAATATGCAACATGAAAAATAGTTGGTACATAACAGTCCATTACAAACACAGCCTTTGTACCTCAAACATAAGCAGAATCTGAACAAAGCTCTTACCAGATGGAGGAAGACATTCAGTGGGAGGAGAACCGACAAGTCCGGTCAAGTCCAGCTTCTCCATGAGACGATCCAGCACGTGGTCTGGTTTCACAGGTGTACTATGAGAGAATAACAGGATGTCCTGCCTAAAAAGGTAAAAAACTCCAATCATTAGAATTCAAATTTAGAATAAAATCATTGAATGCTACACCATAAAACATATACAGTGATCTGAAACACCTGCATGGTGTGACGTTCATCAAACTCTCTTCACTGGGAGGGAAAAGCGCCATTTCCAACACATCCAGGCATGAATCCTCCATCTTTAGGAATCTGTAGAGGCTGCTGCTGCTGTCCTGGAAGCCTGCTGGTTTACTGGTCTTCCCCAAAACTTTGGTTCCCACCACCTCAAACACCTTACAGTCCAACAGCACCTGGCACAGCCTCGACACCATGGCTCTGGAGACCTGGGCATCTCCAAGAACCTTATTCTGGGTCAGATAATCCTGGATAACATCCACTGCATCGGAGCCCAGAAAGCAGTTATCGTGAGATCTCAGATGCTGCCTGCGTTTCTTGACCTTCACTTGGGCTTGTAGAGCAGCAATGACGTGGCTCCAGAATTCTTTCTTTTCAACCTTGTTGGTTTGTAAATCTTGAGTTCTGTTGATCAATCTGTGATCTGAACAAACACACAAAAAAGTATTTTACTGTGCTCTTAAGTGCTTCAAATGAAAACACATGACCTTAAACCATAAAACAGATGTTACCAAGAGGTGTGTTGAGGGGACTGTAGAATTTCCCCACAATATTTAATGCAGCAACTTTATCCTGAACTGAAGCCATGTATTCGTTTCCTCGCTGCAGATGTGGCTCACACTCATCAAGCCTTCTCATTAATCAACAGCAGCTCATTAGCGACCTCTGCATGATTGGCTAACAGTGAACCAGTGAAAATTAGTGCAAAATAACAATACCCAGATGCAACACTAGATGGCAGCTAAGCATCTTTACATAATTGAGGATGCATTTGGAACATCACATTATCATACTGTCTACTATATCTGCAGTGTACAGTTTAAATATTGTGCACATTATGCAGATTAGTTGGGATTAAATGTATCTAGCAAATTTATCTAGATTTACTAAATGTGACATAATGTGCAGTATACAATTAAAGCATACTATAGTAGGTTATGTATCCCTCAATGCAATCCCATCCACTGTGCAATGATAATAATTGCATTGAATGTAATGTCAACCATTATTAATAATTTCTTTTTCTTTTTTTTCATTATTTGATTGGCTGCTATGATTAAATACATTTTTACACAAAAGTAGACTTAAAAAATGTAAAATAATTGTTTTGTGATAAACAATAATATGTTTTAACGGTCATGTGACAACGATATCTATCTATCTATCAGTTTAGCTATTTAGCTGTCTGTCTATCTATCTATCTATCTATCTATCTATCAGTTTAGCTATTTAGCTGTCTGTCTGTCTATCTATCTATCTGTCTGTCTGTCTATCTATCTATCTCTCTATCAGTTTAGCTATCTATCTATCTATCTATCAGTTTAGCTATTTAGCTGTCTGTCTGTCTATCTATCTATCTGTCTGCCTATCTATCTATCTATCAGTTTAGCTATCTATCTATCTATCTATCTATCTATCTATCAGTTTAGCTATTTAGCTGTCTGTCTGTCTATCTATCTATCTGTCTGTCTGTCTATCTATCTATCTCTCTATCAGTTTAGCTATCTATCTATCTATCTATCTATCTATCTATCTGTCTGTCTGTCTGTCTGTATAGTTTGTAATATTCTATAGGTTTATTGCTGTCTCTCTTTCATGGCAGCTGTTTCTTTTTTCCGTGTCAGATTGATCTCTCCTGTCATCGTTTGAAACGAAGGATGTGTTTGTCGTATCACTTTCAGGCTTACACACAAACACGCTCTCGCTGGAGAACGCAGACATGTGACCCACGATCAAACGCTGGTAATATACCATTCTGTTATCTGCATTTCTCTGTGGTCACCTCAATCACTTTCTCTCTCACACACACCCCCACGTCTTTCTTTGTCCTTTGTGGTTCCTGCTGTTTTTAATTTGTTAAGTGTAGGGAATGTTTCTGTGCTGAACTTGAAATAGTTGTGGCAAAAACTCTGCCAGATGCCTGAGGGGCTGAAAATACCTGAATGAAACATCTTAAAACAAATCTTTTCTTTGATGTCCAGGAGAAAAATGAAATGTAATGTAAGGATCAAGGAAATGCTAGCATATAAATAATTCAGCAGTCCTTTTGTTTGAAATCTTTGTTACATAATTTTTTTTTCAGTACTGTCAATCACACAATACAGGTTAGAGAGGGAATCTAGTACAATCTTAATCAAATACATTCTATACATTATGAGAATCATTTTGCTTTTAAATGGACAGACATAAAAACAAAAGCTTGAATTTAAAACATTCAAAGAAACAAATCCTGATTCAAAATTTGTTGATTCAAACATTTGGATGATCTGAATTCGTTTGCAATATATTAAGACACATGATGCTCTGGCACTGCTGAGCTGAATAACTGTGACCTACACATGCATTTCCACCGCTAGGGGGCAGTTTGTCTCCCATGATACCTGATTCCAGGGTGCATCTGAGGCCATGTTTCATCTGAGATGCAAATCTTGGAGCAACACACATGCACACAGTTACTGCTCGAGTCTGAAATCCGCTGCCCGACCGCTCACCACAACACAGGACCATCCAGATTCTCAGTGCTCTCCAGATCAAACAAAGACAAATGGCTCAGTCTGGAGTCTGTTTGACTCAAACTTCCCCTCCACCAATCAGTGGCTAAATTACACCATGCAGGATCCAAACAGAAGCAAACAAAAGAAAACAAAGCTGATTGGCCGAGGCAGAATGTGCAGGGTGAGGTTTCAGGCATGTCTGACTGTGTCTGAGCTGCAGGTGATGCATTCTGCAGTCAGGAGAACAACTCAACTGCATCAGGAATATTTAATCTGTACATCTCGGTTTGGTTATTTCAGGTCAGCTAAACTTGGTCAAAGTTGACTGGATTATTTATGAGGGCCATAACCCAAGACATGTGGCAACATTTGGCTCATGAACAAAGCTGGAGGCATATTTGTCGCTTTAAATCATTAAATACAATAGACCTTTGCTTTTGGACCTTTGAACATTTATCCAAATGAATCTGACTCCATGCTGAACAAATGAGCAAAACAGTTCTTATGCAAATTATTTTGCATCAGAGCTTAAGTGCTCCATGCATGTTGATCTAGTTTTATATAAAAAGGCAAATTTGGCCCCCCCAAATAATTAAATTAATAAAATAATTAAAAAAATGGTGAGAAATAAAAATGTGAAAAAATGCAGAGTAATAAAGAGGCAAAAATACTAATTAAAATAAATGTGTGTATAGTTTTTATCTAAATAAATAGTTATTTTTAAATAAATACAGGCTTTTCTTGACTTAATAAAAGTGATTGGAAAACATTTTATTAGAAATAAAACAGTAAAAATAAAGAAAAAATCTATATATTTAAATTATTTAAATAAATCTTTATTTTAAAATAAATTACTGGCTTAACTTACAGTAAATAGGGCATCAACTGGGCATTAATTATAATAATAAAAAAATAAAGAATAGGTAAAATAAAGTTAACATATGTATGGAATTTATCTTTTTGTAACTTTTTAGCATTTTATTCTTCATTAAAAAGAAGGAAAAAATTGCATGTATAGTATTATATGTTTCTATCAGAATTAATGCCCCAGTATTAATTATACAGTATTAACCTGTATTATTATATAAATGTAATATAAAAATAATTTATAAATATAATATAATAAATATGAAAGTGTTACTAGCTATCTAATGTACATTTTAATTCAAATACATTTCAACTATTAAAATATTTGTATTTAATATAAATAAATATATATATATATAGTTTATCTATTCTATATTCTGTATGATATTCTCTGCATAAAGTCTCAGTATAGTGGGTATTAATATAAAAATGACACTTTACCTTTCTGTTTTCCCTCAAGTAAAGCAGAATCAGAAAATCAGCAAAAATCAGAGTCACAGAGAGAGAGTCTGAAACACACACACACACACACACACACACACACACACACACGAATGAGGGTGATTTACGTCCAGAACGCCGGCGTGGTCGCTGCTTTCTCACCTGAGATTTTCTGCGGTAGATTGAAACAAAGGAATAACGGAGAAATCATGATCGAACGCGCCACGGGAAAGAGAACACGTCATAACGGAGTAGGATACGTCATAATGGTATAGAACGCGTCATAATAGAATAGTGCACAATAGATACATTGTCGTTCTAATTGTGAATGATACATTGTAGCAGTTTATAAGTGCCATAAAACCACATGGCACGTGTTCATTAGTTTCTTTTTAATAATATGCCTTTTTAGTCCGTTCATAGCCCTGTTTTATCGTTCATAATTAGACTGGGATTATTATTTTCCTTTAGATAGCCTACCATAGCCGGCTATAGGTAGAATAGATAGACACCTCATTAAAATATGAGTCATTATTGACAATCATAAATTACTTTATATGTTAACATAATAAACCTTTGCATTGTAATTTATTTATTTATTTATATGCTAATTAGCTATATTAATTAGGTCTTATATTATCAATATTTCAAAGCATTTAGTCAAGACATTTAAACATAGAGGGAGGTGTAAAATATCATCCTCCCACGTGATGGAGACACAAAGGCCAGGTGACCCGCCGGGCCCCTCAGTGGTGGCGGAGGCCCCTGAGGGCCCCGGTGAGGTCAAACGCAGCAGCTCTGGTGTGAAGAAACATCATCACAAACACAACCTCAAGCATCGCTATGAGCTGCTGGAGACCCTGGGGAGAGGAACGTACGGCAAAGTCAAGAAGGCCATCGAGCGCCATTCTGGAAGAGAGGTGAGAGCTTCAAGCATCTGATAAATAAATAAATCTAATGTAGTGGTTATACATCTGAACTGCTATCCAGAAGGTTGCAGGTTCAATTCCCGCATTAAGCTCTAGCTGAAACATACTGTGGTGGTACATAGTAATATCAGATGGAAATGCCATGATACATTGATATATACCAGTGATTGAACTTTTGAATCAAAGAATCATTTGATAAATGAACATAGAACTGGCCTGGATCTTGGGCCGGCTGTAGTTTGTTGTTTAGGGTATCAGCTCTGCTATAAAATCGGTTGTTGTGTTTGGCTCATTTCGGTCCATCTCATAGGAATTCCACCCCACGCGTGTGCGCCGCATGCATTCGCTTGTGCAAGAGCAGATGTTTTAAATCTCATGTAAAGTTGCTCTAATAGCCCCCAATGAAACACATCACTCTTCAACCAATTGACCGTTTCTGTTGCAGTTGGGTTCAAAGGTCACTGCTGACCACTCGCCGTAAATAATAATGCGACCAGTGCCAAATGTGTTAGAGAACTTGAGTTCTGAAACCTCGGGTCGCTAATGAACTCTGACTTAGATGCTAAGTTCTGCTGTGGGCATTTAGGTCAGGCAGGGCTTTAGTGTTCGTTTGTTCATTAATCAAACATACCGGATTCGTTCGGCACGCTTTGGCACGTGGCTATGGTTGTTGTTTAACACTGTCCTCTAAATGGCTCAGTCACCACAGAACCTGGAACAGCTACTAGGAGCAATGAAATCTTTCCATTCTGCTAAAGTTCCACCAAAAATGAAAATTTGGTAATTTACTCATCCTCATGTCAGTCTTAAAAATTTTGTTCAAAACAGCTCTTTCACCTTGAGTAGATTTGTTCAATGTTTTGAGGATAAACATTAGCATCTTGCTGATTTGACTAGCTTCTACCAAGTGACTGATGAACTTGCATTAAAATACAGTAGAATTTGATTGGATGTACAGCTTTTGATGACAGATGACACAGGAATAAGCTAACTATGAACGACTGTATAGCTAGTTATGTTTTGTTATTAGCATTTAGCTTTGTTTTTTACCTCAAGAATAGATCTGCAACCCATTCTAGCAGTTGAAATGCCCTCTAGTCATGTATATTTCCATGGAAACACTGTTGTTGGTGGCTGCTGTTATGGGCTGTAAGTAGATATATAGCCATCTTTTAGTTTAATAATTTACAATCCAGGCTAGTTCACAACACATACAGCCATATAAACACACACACAGGTCTAAGTGTATTGGTGGGCAGAGTGCCATCAGAGTGTTAGCAGGCTGTTGAAGAAAGTATGAGCGCACGCTAACAGACCTAAAAATAAAACTGTGCACACACTACACAACACATACATGTTTTTTCATTTACCTCAATCTCAGACGCATGGACAAAACATAATTTGTCATGCGTGTTTGTGGGCCATAAACATAAAGTCACTCAGGGAGACATGCGGTGTTGTTTTTTGGCATGAGTTTAGTGTGCTTAGCAGGAATTAGTAAGAAAAACTGTTAACCGGCCAGACATGCTGTCTGTAAAGAGTTACAGCACAGACGTATACAAACATACATAAATATAACAGACATAGAAACCACTGATAACTGCTATAGAGACTAAACATTAGTCATCACAGTCTTAAAACACGCCTACACAGATACAGCACTGCAAAATTTTGATTCTTTCTCCTATATGTGATAGTTTACTCAAAAATGTCAGTTTTGTAAATATTTAATCACGCTCATGTTGTTCCAAACATTGTGAAACACAAAATAAGCATTAGCGCCCCTTTGTGGCATCGCTGAGAATGCAGTGTACTCGCATTGCGTTGTGACACATTTTAGTGTGACTTCACGCTTGCATACGTAGAAGCGATTACATACTTGCATTTCACATTTTGCAACACATTTTAAAATGGCCTTGCATACCTAGAAGCATTTGCATTCATTTTGAAACACGTTCGAATGCAACGTTGCATTAAATTGGCTTTGCTTGTCTAAGAGTATTTGCATTTGAGTTATAAATTGCATTCTGATTTTCTAGCCCAACAATGTTTGAAATAGCACTTTTGTACTTTTGTACATTGCATCATGAATAGCAATGAATAACTTGCAAAACTGATCTTTTCTGCTGGCATTGTGTTAATAGTGTTCTGATACATTTTAGAATGCTACAATGTGAAATCACACTTGCATACTTGAATTGAATTATTAATTGCGTTCTGATACATTTTGCTTTCACATAGTTATGAATATAATTTTGAAAAATGACACAATGCAACATTGCAATCAGTCGACCTAAGAGTATTTGCATTTGCCAACTTGCATTGCATTATGAATTGCTTTCTGAATAAGTCTTTGTGTTCGCATTTCGATTTTTATTTAGCGTAATGATCTTTTAAATAGAGTTTGCGTACATGCATTTACATTTACATACTTTTTTTTTTTTACTTTTTGAAAATTGCACTTATGTACTTAGAAGTTTTTGTGTTCGCATACTTGCATCCCTTTTTTTTTTTTTAGCGAAATTATCTGCATACATAGAAGCGTTTACGTTCGCTTACTTGGATTGGGTTATGAATCGCTCTGAATAATGCAAGAACGCACTTAATTGTCCTTGCATACCTACAAACATTTAAAATTTTCTGCTTTAAATGTGTTAATGGTGTTCTGACACCTTTCAGAAATTGCATTTACATACTCAAGAGGCATTTGCGTTTGCATTGTTATAAATTGCGTTGACACATTTCACTAGAAAACACACAAAAACAAGCTTTCACACCTGAAAACGTTCATGTATTTGCATAAATTGTATTTCAGGCCTTTCAGTATGTCATCTGTCGTCTAATTTGCGTCTCTTTTATATCTCCAAAATAATTTTAAGAGACAAAGTTGATCCCTAAATCAAACATAACTGCAATCTCCATTTAATCTCCTGAGATACGAAAGATCAGCCTCAGAAAAATAAAATATTCCTTTGTGTCATTATGTTCAACTCATATCATATTTAGTGTAGTTCCTCTAGGTGATGTCCCTTGCTAAACAAACAAACTGAATAACGTAATAAAGCTTTACTGTTTGTTATCACGTACACAGACAAACAGAAGGTTCTGACTGTTGATATAAGCAACAATCCAGAACGGCATTTTCCTGACCTCTACCCCTAAGGCACAGATAACCAAAGACATTGCGTAACATATTCTTCTTTATGGCTTTACCAGCCTCAGATTCACCATAATGACCTGAGCAGACAGACAGATAGCATGAGTGTGTGAGCTCTCGCACGTATGAGCTCGTGTTTGCATTGCATTTGTGGGTATCTGAATCAATGTACAAACAAGATCGGATGTCCACATAACGGTCAGCATTCCTTCCACAGTGTGTGATGAATGGGTCACATGTCCGTCTGAGTGTGTGTTTGTCTGTGTGTGAAAAGGTCACTGTGAAAGTGCGAAAGCAGACGGACACTTGAAAGGCCATCTTGAGCAGGAAATGAAAACGTTGTTGAGAATTAATATCCTGTATGGGGGCCAAAACAGTCTGATAGATTGTAGTGGCTTTTAAATTCTGATCCAGGGTCAGTTAGACGCTCATATCTGAGTCTCGGTCATCAAAGGTAAACTAAACAGATCTCTTGTTCATAATTTGCTTTGTGTTCGAGTTTTCAGATGTTTTCCGAAGGGCGTGGCGACATCTAGTGGCTTCCGCTGGCAGAACAGTTTATTTCATGAGAAGAATTAGCAAATATACTATCAGACGCGTTGCTGGAATGTTATGCAGTGTTTTTGTGTGGTGTTAGAATGTTGGCTGATTGGTTGGTGGTTGCTAGGATGTTTGGAATGGTTGCTAGTGCTTTTGGGGTAATTGCTAGTTGGGTTTCAAAGAGGTGGAAATTTCTGTAAATTTCGATAAACGTTCCAAAAGTTTCTGAACGTTTCCAAAAACTCTGGAAATTTGCCAGAAATGTTCCGCCCCTTTGCAACCTAAATTGCCAGGTGGTTGTTAGGGTTTTGGGTGGTTGATAAGTGGGTGCTAGGGTGTTTGGGTGGTTGCTAGGTCATTACTAAGGTGGTTGTTAGGGTTTTGGGTGGTTGATAAGTGGTTGCTAGTCTGTTTGGGTGGTTGCTAGGTCATTACTAAGGCGGTTGTTAGGGTTTTGGGGTGGTTGCTAGGGCGCTAGGGTTGGTGGGTTGTTACTAGTGTGGTTGTCAGGGTTTTGGGGTAGTTGCTAGGGCATTCAGCATAATTGCAAAAGTGTTTAAGGTGATTGCTAGGGTGGCAGGGGTGATTGCTAGATGGTAGCTAGGGCATTTGACGTGGTTGCTAGGTATTTACCTGGGTGGTTGTTAGGGTTTGGGGTGGTTGATAAGTGGGTGCTAGGGTGTTTGGGTGGTTGCTAGGTCATTACTAAGGTGGTTGTTAGGGTTTTGGGTGGTTGATAAGTGGTTGCTAGTCTGTTTGGGTGGTTGCTAGGTCATTACTAAGGCGGTTGTTAGGGTTTTGGGGTGGTTGCTAGGGCATTCAGGGTGGTTGCTAGGGCGCTAGGGTTGGTGGGTTGTTACTAGTGTGGTTGTCAGGGTTTTGGGGTAGGTGCTAGGGCATTCAGCATAATTGCAAAAGTGTTTAAGGTGATTGCTAGGGTGGCAGGGGTGATTGCAAGATGGTAGCTAGGGCATTTGAGGTGGTTGCTAGGTATTTACCTGGGTGGTTGTTAGGGTTTGGGGTGGTTGATAAGTGGTTGCTAGGGTATTCACGCTGATTGCTATGTGGTTGCTAGGGTGTTTGGGTGGTTGCTTGGGTGCTAGGGTTGCTGGGTGGTTACTAGGGTGATTGCTAGGGTTTTGGGTGGATGATAGCATGTTTGTAGTAAATTGTTTTTTGAGTTGTTGATAAGTGGTTGCTAGGCTATTTACATTGATTGCTATGTGGATTCTAGGATATTCACGGAAAATTGCTAGTTTTGTGTTAAGGTGGTTTGGGGTGGTTGCTAGGGCATTCAGGGTGATTGCTTGGGTGTTTGAGGTTGTTGCTAGGAGGTTGCTATCAGTTTGGATGGTTGCTAGGTGGTTACTAGGGTGGTAGTCAGGGTTTTGGGAGGTTGCTAGGGAATTCAGCATAATTGCAAAGGTGTTTGAGATGGTAGCTAGGGTATTTGGGGTGGTTGCTAGGTATTTACTTGGGTGGTTGTTAGGATTATGGGGTGGTTGCAAGGGCATTCAGGGTGATTGTTAGAGCATTTGAGTTGGCTGCTAAGAGGTTGCTAGGGTATTTGGGTGGTTGTTATGTTGCCTGGGGAGATTGCTACATGGTCAATTTTTTTACATTTGATTTAATTAAAAAGTAGCATACCTCTACACAAGTTTTGAGGTTTCAATCATGTTACATGACAAAGTATAATACTTGTTCAAATCCCTCTCTTTGCAAACACCATTAATGAAATACAAAAACTCGTCTGCGCTTTTATTGGTGCTGTATTCTGTTCATTTGGCTCGCAGACAGATAAACAAATAAAAAGTTCCGCTGGTCAGAATCCTGTTACTACCTCTGTGGGAACGCTGTGATTTTTTTTCTTCCTGGAGATTATTTTAAACTCTTGCTCCTGCTGTGTTTGAACAAACTGCAGCATTAGTATTCCTGCTGTCTCCAGCGGACCTGGTGGGAGGTGAATACCTTCAGCTGCACATAACTTCATGAGCTCATGGAAAACACTCGCTGATGGCTTTCCAATAAAGTGCAGGGTTTGCCCATTCTTCTTTTAGAGAACTGGTCCTGGTTTCTGGATTTGTTTATGTCTTTTTATTCCACATAATCAGTTTTGAAGCATTCCGCTAGGGCTTTCCTTTTATGGATATAGTCGGTGATTTACCTTCAGCTCCTCGGAAACATGTGGTTTTGGTTTCTCCAAGAAACGCAGCGGTCCGCCTGCTCGCTCACCATTAATGAGAAGACACGGGCTGTTCTGAGAATGGAGGAGTGGATAGACATGTTATAGGGACCGTCATTGTGGGTATGCCATCACAAAACAAAAGGAATTGACAAAGGGCTTCCTCTTTTCCAGCTAAGCTTTGTCATCAGCTCACTCATTGTTCCAGTTGTTCTTTAAATGGACGTGTAGCACACGCCTGGGAGTGTGCGATAGGACAGAAATAGACAGGAAATCACTACCCAGATATAATTTCCTCTTTCCTCCCCATGACATCACAGTCAACAGGGCATCTCCTCTTTGCCCACATCACATCTCCAGTTCTAGAATGTTCGTTCTAAAGTTCTAAAACTCCAGAGGAACTGAGTGTGGAACATCATGGCCTTTATTTTTTTAACATTTAAATTTTTTTTTTTTTAACAATACAAAAAGGTATTGTTTGATTATTTCCATGAATTTTATTAATGTGAGTGATGAAAACTTTTTATCTCACAATTCTGACTTTTTTTCTCAGAATTGCATGATATAAACTCGCAATTACGAATTATAAAGTTAGAATTGCATGATATAAAGTCACGGTTGTGCTATATATTCAGAATTGCGAGATATAAGCTTGCAGTTCTGAGAAATTAAGTTAAAAATGAAAAAGGTCATTGTGACTTTATCTCACAATTCTGATATTTTTCTCGCAATTGCAAGTTTACATGTCACAATTCTGACATTTTTTTTCTTGCAATTGTGAGTTTTATATTTCAAAATTCTGCCTTTTTTCGTGTATATCTGACATTTTTCTCGCAATTGCAAGTTCATATCCAGTCAATTATGATTTTGTAACTCATAATTGTGAGTATATCTCTCAAAATTCTGGGGAAAAAATAATTACGATGTCAAAATTACATCATGTAACCTGCAATTGCGAAAAAAGTCAGAATTGCAACGTAAACTCGCAGTTGCAAGGAAAAAAGTCAAAATCGTGCAATAAAAAGTTGTAATTATTATTTTTTTATTCAGTGGCTGAAATGGGGTTCCATACATATTGGAGCCTGTTCAGGTCATGTGATCATATAGAGACATCAGTGCAGTGTCCTCAGGGCCCACAGAGCCGAATAAACACATGAGAGCGCTTTCATTCCGCTTCCAAACACTGCACCCTCATTCCCCCCCAAAAAAACATCAGGAAAATTACACAGCACAAAGGCTGAAAATATGCTCAGCCGTGATGTGTGTTTATGGGATAATTCTGTGTGTGCGTGTGTCTGATGGGATGATTACACCTCTCTGTCTGAAGAATCTACTCAGGTGTTTTTCTGACATTCAGAAATAGAATGTTTTTGTCAGAGCCATGGCTAAGTGGTTAGCTATGGTGCTAATCCTGGCAATGCGAGTTCTAAGCTAACTTGAGTCGTTTCCTGTCAAAAAAGTGGCATAAAGTTACTAAGATAAACATAACATTTTTATTATCTTTTGACACAGGAAAGATTTAAACTTAATCTCTCTCTTCTCTTCAGGTTGCCATCAAGTCTATCAGGAAGGAGAAGATTAAAGATGAACAGGACATGGTTCACATTCGACGAGAAATCGAGATCATGTCATCCCTTCGCCACCCACATATCATCTCTATATATGAAGGTATCTATCTATCTATCTATCTATCTATCCATCTTTTCAAACTCTGTAATAAATAAAACATACAATTCTAGTGAATAATTAATAATCTTTCATTAACTATTAATAGAGTTGTGTTGTGAAGGACAGTAAAAGCTTTATGTTTTATTCATGAAATAATATTCAAATTAAACTGGATCAGCCACAATGTGAATGTGACTTTCCCCACTCCTGACCAGCATGTGTTTCAATGGTTAAGATCTCCAGTGAAACTCTATGTTGATGATTTCTAAAGACATTTTTGCTGCCGTCTGGTTTCTTCTGCTGAATCTGTGCCACGGTGGGCCTGGCGAGCTCTCGGCACGCTGAATCGACTTTTTTCGGCTCAAAGTCCGTCTGGGTTTATAGGGCAGTTTATTTTTAAAGAGTTGCCGTGTTCATCTTTGTTCTGTGTTGTGGTTGGCCTGACTCAAAGAGGGAAGAACACCTCTTTAAATGAGTCTCTGGAGTTACCAGCTCTTAATGAGTCTCTGGAGACTCTTTTTTTCCCCTTCTCGTGTCTGGCTTTGTCTTTCATTGCTCCATTGTCAGAGTGTCTTTCTCTTTTAATTTTGTGTGGTTTTAAATTATGTTTATGGGTTTGGGCTGGTCGTGGACATTTGCAGATAGAGGAATGAATGTGAATTGCTTGCGTACCAGTTTAGCTAACTTTCCCAGAGGAGCATTTTTATTACTCAAAGTTAGCTCTCTGATTGCTCACAAGATTTAGAGTCACAAGTATCAAAAGTTTCTCAACTGTTTCTCCTAAAATTCCACACAAATTAGACAATTGTTGACATATGATAAGAAAATAAAGCTATAGAATTAGATGAGAAATGTTCAAGCTCATATTGAGATCTCAGAATTTTGATTCCAGACTATTTTGGGAAATCTGAGAACAGTTTGAGACATTTGAGGACTTTTTTTCAGGAGAAACATCTGAGAAGCAGGAGACTTGAGCAAAGTCTCCTTTTAGTTGCATTTGAGCTCATTGTGATCTATGAGAAACAATTGAGATGATCTCATTTGGGATTTTCCTTTCCTACAGGCTGCATATCACTGTCGAATTTATGGCTGAGCTCCGATATTTAGCATCACTGTGAGAAGACTGATTTACTCTCTTTTGACACAGTAAATCTGTGTTATGTTAACTCTGTTACCCCTCTCTCTTTAAACTGTATTTGCACAATCCCAGAAGGCCTTGCACTTGCATTCCCTGCTGTTCTGTGGAAAGCGATGGCGGACAGGAGAGATTCTGTAAAAAGATGAGAACCGATTCTGGATGTGTGACAGGAGCCGGCGGCAGCGCCAAATGCTTGGGTGGGGTGATGCGTATGAGGATTTTTGGGGTTTTGCAGAAACAGCCACTTTCTGCTGCGTCGGACTATAATTTGCTGTGTTTGTTCCTCTGGATTTTTCGGCTTCTCCCGGTCGTTAACGGATTCTGCTGTGACCTGCTGAACTTTCTGGACTGGCCACTACAAAACAAAGTCTTTTCATTTTTATGCATCCAGTAGTTTTGTACTTGTACTTTTTCATTGTCGGTTGCATTCTGAAGAAACAAGGCGCCACCGTACATTTTTATATTTGACTGGACGCCTCCCTGTTGAAGCCTTGGTCTGTGTAAACTAGACATGGGTCACGTTAACCAATTGGTCAATTACTGAGGTCTACAACTTTATCTAGATATTTTCTTAAAGGGGTCATATGATGTTGCTAAAAAGAACATTATTTGGTGTATTTGGTGTAATGAAATGTGTTTATGTGGTTTAAGGTTCAAAAAATTTTGACATTATTTTGCACATACTGTACATTATTG
>NW_015627373.1:779826-796266 GCF_001515625.1 Sinocyclocheilus rhinocerous
GTGACGTAGACATGTGGGGGCGTGTTTGAACGAGGCGTTTTAGGAGGGCGTGGACGAGTCTTAACTTTTATAAAGAATATCTCTTTGGGTTTGAGACTTTATTCTTTGCAACTTTAGGGATCTTATCTATTCACGAACAGCTTGTAACATTCCAAAGAGAAAGGAAAACCTGAAATCGCATCATATGACCCCTTTAACTTCTATATAGATCAGGGGTGGGCAAACTTGGCCCTTACAGGTCACTTCCCTTCAGAGTTCCAACTCTAATCAAACACACCTGAACCAGCTAATCATTGTCTTCCGAAATAGCTTCCGGCTTCGCTACCGTTCGGACGTTCTTGCTTACTGCTCTGCGCTTTGCTCCCTATTTCTGTACTTTTCTTTGATTTTTCTAAGATTTTTACTTCAGCAGATCAGCACAGTGCTCAAACAACATATTTTTGGCACAAACACTAAAACAAAAAACTCTCTGGGACTGGAATAATACCACGAAAAAGAAAACTTTTGCCTCCCACTGCCAGCAGCTTACATTCCGGAGAAGGGAAAACACAGCTGCCCACATTCAAACAGAAGAGAAAGAAAATGCCTCCTGTTGAATCTACTTGCTGCATGAACTACTGCAAACTTCTACAAAGGATTGCGGTTCTTGAAACAAAGTTACTTGCTGGACTTCCAAAACAGGCAGAACACTCAGCAGACCATGGGTTCACCCAAAACAAGGGGAGTCTGCTTTTAGTTATTATGGCGCCCGCAGTTGGAATCAGCTTCCAGAAGAGATCAGATGTGCTAAAACATTAGTCACATTTAAATGCAGACTCAAAACTCATCTGTTTAGCTGTGCATTCATTGAATGAGCACTGTGCTATGTCCGAACTGATTGCACTATATTCTATGTATAATCGTTTTCTTAAATTCATTTTAAACTTCTTAAATCAATTGTTTTAATCATTTTCAATGTTTTTAAATTCCTTGTTTTATTGTTGTGATTATTTTTTTTCTTTTCTTTTATGTAAAGCACTTTGAATTACCATTGTGTATGAAATGTGCTATACAAATAAACTTGCCTTGCCTTGCCTTCAAGACTACTAGAAAGCTACAGGCAGGTGAGTTTTATCAGGGTTGGATCAAATCTCTGCAGGAAAGTGGCCTGGAAGGGCCAAGTTTGCCCATCACTGATATAGATACTTGCTGTACTTTCACTCACTTGTGGAATTGCTTAATGGGAAGGAAAGGATAAAAGTACTGGACAATATAACAGCTTTATTGTGAATTGTATTGCTCAAAAACTCAAACCTGAAATAAAACTAGCATTTTTATACTGATTCCAATCTGCTATACAAATCATTAAATAAACATTTTGAACAAACATATATGTATGAAACATCATGAATAAACATACAAAGTATAAATAAACTGATCAGATTTTCATGATATTGTTTTATTCTGTAGTGTTTGAAAATAAGGACAAGATAGTGATCGTCATGGAATACGCCAGTAAAGGTGAACTCTATGACTACATCAGCGAACGCAGACGCCTGGCTGAGAGAGAAACCCGACACTTCTTCAGGCAGATCGTCTCTGCTGTGCACTACTGCCACAAGGTATGCACCATTCTTATCTCTCTCCTTTCTCTTTCTCAATCCCATTCTCTTCTCAGAGAGAGCCTCATGTTTCATTAGGGTTTCCCGCAGAGCTGCACATGCAGTTATTCGATGAAATCAGGCCATGCAGTGCGAGTCTATTATCTTTGGCTCTTGTCAGATTGGGAGGACTCTTGGAACAGACAACTGATGTGAAACAGCTTTGCATCATGGGTCACACATTTCAACCTTTAGCAGAACTGTCGATGGAGTAATAAACCACCCATTTGTAAATTTCCTTGAAGTCTTGTGCCTGTGTAAAAGGGCTTTCCAGTTTCTTACAATTGTACTGTTTTCAAGTCTTTTCAAGAGTTTCAAACTCTAATTCAGGATAACTGGGACATTTTTCCCAGTCATCTCAATGGCAAAAACTGTCCCAATTTGCTTGAATTCACTCTATATTTATAATTGACATGTCTTTTGTTTTGTCCACCATTTTTGGTAGGATTTACTGTCACTGAGCTTGTTGCAATGCATTATGGGATTGCATTCCCATACCTCCGTACCTTATTGAACAACATCAAAATGCTGTCTAATTAGGCAGATGACTAGGTTTTGAAACATAGCCAGAGTTTCAGATAAGACAGTCCCATTTCCCCATGATGCACTGCTTGGAGTCAATCAAGGTCCCTGTGGGCCTGCACTGGGTGGGTTGGTTTGCAGCTGAAGATGACATGATGTCATATCTCAGGGCAGAGGAGCTTCCAGACACTAGAGGGGAGGGTGATGAGTCATCATCGCCATGGGCAACCACAATGCGGGGGGATTTTTGGGTGGGGTCAGCCAGACGACATAAGAAAGCAGCCTGTTAAACTGTTGATTTATAGTCCCATCTGCTAAACGCTGTGCATGCTGAACACATGCATCTTTCATGGTCATCAGACATCTGTAATGAACCCTCTCAGATCCTAAACCCCTTGTGGCTGGGTTTCCGGGCATGCTGTAACCCGAATGTTGTTTGTTACTTTAAAGGAAAAACAAGGACTAACTGCACAATCATGTTCCAATCAAAAACTGGTGTCTGAACAGAACTGGAATTACAGAGAGTGTTTGTGGAACAGATGTCAGTGGTTAATAATGATTCTGTTGGCTATGACAGTAATACCTCAGTTCTCTGAAGTGCATTCTGACTCTTTCTTTACAGAATGGTGTTGTTCACCGGGACCTGAAACTGGAAAATGTGCTACTGGATGAAAACTGTAACATAAAGGTGAGAATGCTTCTGAAACAGTGGCTACGTCCTAGTTCACATCCTATATAGTATACAACATTAGGATAAGTGCGTCCCACAAAATAGTACATGGAAAAGATTCTGTACTGATTCCAATAGATTTTCTCCATCTCAGTAGTATTTAAATGCAACTATGTTACTTAAAAATTAAGAAAAGGTGGGCTTCATTCATGAAATATGAGCAGAACGAGCAGGACATTGGAAAAATCACTCCTTCTAAAAACAAACACATACTCAGGAAAAGTTAACCAGGAAAATAAACTTTTTGTTTCGCATTATTTCTCTAAACCAAACACTGACGTATCTGTCGTTCATTCAGATTGCTGATTTTGGTCTGTCCAACCTGTATCATAAAGACAAGCTCCTCCAGACCTTCTGTGGTAGTCCACTGTACGCATCCCCAGAGATCGTCAATGGCAGACCGTACTGTGGTCCAGAGGTAAGGCATGCTCAGATAAAGAAGGCTCTACAAGCTGCTCTTTATGTTGAACTTCTTTCCAGGGTCATAAAAACATGCTGGAATGGTTTACTACAGGCCTACATGACGTGATGCACAGACATAAACCCTTGAGGTTTGCATCATCGTAAATGAAACACCCCGCAGTTTCATTATGCTGGCGTGTGAAATCCACTGTGAGCGGCTGTGATCTATCAGAGACAGTCTGTGTGGTTAGTGAAGTCTTATTCTGCTCTTTGATGGGATTATCCTTCCACAGACCACTAGGAACAGGCAAACACACACCTTGTGCTTCCCTAACTGAACATGGAGAGCAGCTGGAGTTTCTTTCTCCAAGTATCTCTGTTTATACATGTCAAACCTCGTTCAGAGTTGAAAGGTTCTTTAGAGCTTTACATGTGCCTCTCTTGTGGTGTATAGCTCAGGGCATTTCAAAATAGAAGTAGTTTAGTGTGCCTTATTGACTTTAGTGTGCAATAATTTGCTGCAGTTTTCCTCAAGGGTACAGAAAACACTACAATGTAGAGGATGTAATCAAAATTGTCAAACCCTTTTGAGAAAAAGCCAAACCTTGCAATCAATGAAAGCAATGAAAGTCTCAATTTCTTCTCACCCTGGCGGCCGCCTTGAGCAAGACAACTACTTTGGTCTATAAGTGATTTCCTGAGAACTGACAACTCATGAACCTGGAAAACCATCCAGCCTGCTGTAGAGATCATGAGATTTTTGGCCTACATACCTTGCCCTTTCAACCCACCCTTCACAGGACTTACATAACTGATTGCTTAAGGTGGTATGTTGTGTAATAGAAAGTCTCAGAACAGACTGATTGCATATAGAGTTGAAGCCGAAAAACAGCCTGAAACCAACAAGAGAGGGAAACTGTACCGTCTGATGCCGTTTCTGCTTGCTGGAGACTCCAAAAAGTCATGCCATCAATAGATTGTTGCATAAAAGCATAGCCAGCACTAAACATCCCAGTCTGGTCATGTGATTTCTATCCCCCCTCCATATGACAGGATATCTTAAGTGTCATTGATTTAACAGGTAGCAGTAACTCAATGTTCTTTTAGAGTCAGCTGACATCAATGCCATCCATTATTTGCAGGTGGACAGCTGGGCTCTGGGGGTGTTGCTGTATACGCTGGTCTATGGTAGCATGCCATTCGATGGAGGGGACCACAAAAATCTAATTCGACAAATCAGCAGTGGAGAATATCGAGAACCATCCCAGTCATCAGGTACTGGTCTTGCACAAACTCTTTTAGACAAAGTTCAGAATGCCTTTTGTATATAAAAATGTGTACTGATATATGCAGGCAAATTTGTCTCTTGATCATGATAAACAATAAGCTTGTTTGGTCTTTTGTTTAGATGCTCGTGGTCTTATTCGCTGGATGCTGATGGTCAACCCTGAGCGGCGAGCCACGGTGGAAGACATTGCCAATCACTGGTGGGTAAACTGGGGTTGGAAGACCAGTGTGTGTGACTGTGAATCACAAAGGGATGCTGGGTCGCCCATGCTGGCTCGTCTCATTGACTGGCAGAACCGGACCGAACCTCGACCCACTAAAGCCATCCGGTCTGAGCCATTCCTGCTTGTCCGTCAACGGCCCAAAAAGTCCAAGAAAGAAAATGATGTCAGTGTGTCCCACTGTAATGGAGAGGACAGCCTGGGCCTCAAGAGACCAAAGGGCATCCTGAAGACAAGAACCTCTGAAGAGCAACGCTCTCCAAGTCTGGAAGAAATAGAATCCAGTGTGGGAACCCCAGAGAAAGAATCTGGGCCTGAAGGTGAAGAGGGCGAGGAGGAGCAGGGGCTAACAGGCAACTCTCCTAACAAGACGGTCTCTATCCTTACGAAGAAGGGAATCCTAAAAAACAACCAACAACGGGAATCTGGGTACTATTCTTCCCCAGAGCGCAGCGAGTCCTCTGACCTGCTAGGTGGCAACATTACACCTCTTGCCGCCAGCTCACCACCAAAGCGAGCGGTTGGTAGAAAGGGGATCTTGAAGCGCAACGGGAAGTATTCTACATACAGCGGCGCTCCTCCTTTGAGTGTCCTTGGGGAACCAGCACCTGGCGATTCCGGTTTATCCCGCAGTCAGAGTCGCCCATCTAGTATTGTAAGGGAGGATAGGGACACCATCACCAACAGTTCCTTCAGCGGCACTGACTGGCCCCCACCCAGAGCCCGCCCCAACATCAGAAGCTGTGTGTCTGCAGAAAACCTTCTCCAGCTGGCCAACTTTAAAGGTCTCCAGGCAGCTCCTCCCCTACATAGTGGGAAATTCAGCCGAGGAACGCAAGGGGATAACAGCAGCTTCTCTCTACTAGGAGATCTTGATG
Source organism: Sinocyclocheilus rhinocerous (assembly GCF_001515625.1). Classification (NCBI taxonomy): domain Eukaryota; kingdom Metazoa; phylum Chordata; class Actinopteri; order Cypriniformes; family Cyprinidae; genus Sinocyclocheilus; species Sinocyclocheilus rhinocerous. The sequence goes on from NW_015627373.1 coordinate 785,507, forward strand.
ATATGACTCAGGTGTACCAACAAGCCCTGGACATCAGCAACAACCTGTCATAGGGATGGGGGCCAGTAGAGAGGGGCCTAGAAAGAAAGAAGGTGGAGCAAGTGGAAGGTGTTTGTTTGGCATGTTGTTGACGACCAGTGCAAAACTGGGATTCTATGAATGTGAGTCCTTTTTCAATAGGATGATATTGGAGGTTGTACACAACCAAACCTTAACCTTAACTCCTAACCATTAACCCTAATCTTACCCTATCCTACTTTACCTTTACCCAACCCAGTCTTATACGCAGTTAAAATTTATATCAAATACAACTTGGGGAACTACAGCCTAGGGGGATTTAAGGGTTTGAAGTAAGTAACATTTAAGTTGGTACTCTGGGACATTTATCCCCCTACAGGCAAGAAATAAAATTAAATGTTTACATATTAAGTATAAGGTGAGTTAGTATCACAGTAAGGCATCATGTAACGGCAGCCTTGATGAAACAAAAATAAGAGCCAACTTGAGTTTATCAAGCACCTTAAAACTCTCACAGAGCACATCGTCGTTTGTGATCTTTACGTCCAAAAAAGAAACCAGGGTCTTGCTCCAAATGAACTGTTGTTGTGTATTATTTATTAATATTTTTTGTAGATTTAGTGATACAAAACTGGTGTGGTCTGGCAGTACTGGAAGAATAAGAAACTGAAATCTCTTGTTGTCCTTGTTTGGAACTGACATATATAATTGTTATTTTACTTTCTTGGTTATTGTGCTATGTCATTTAAACTGCATATGTAACGATCAAACTCGTATTGATCCTATGAGTCGAATCATACCTATGGAATTATAGAAGTGCCTCTTTGTTTGTTTGTTTTAAATTTTTTAATTCATATTAAATTATGTATGTCATTTCCTTAAGGTGGAGAGAGATGCCAGAGGAAGCTGTCATCAGATGAACAGCGTTTTATTATTTTTATTTTATTTTATTTTAGAGTTTGTATTGAATGCTTAGAAGAGCCCCAGGACCTCTGAGCACAAAGCCTACCCTACAGAGATTTCAAGGTTAAGTTTGCCCCACTACTGACGAGAGGCCAGTGCTTTACAGTGCATTATTCAAGAAGAAGTATAGTCAGTCCATGATCACCTTGAAAGGAAGTTTATTTTCAGAAACCGCTGGGTAATTCAAGGTTCCAGCATGCTGGATTAGTTGTTTTTGATTGAGTCCTGACAGGAACTCAGGTACTCTTGTGGTTTCTTGATTGGGTTAGGTGACTGTTAAGAGTTCTGGACACCTTCACCTTAACAAAGTTTAACTCAAGGTAGAAATGTCAGACACAATCTCAGCTCCAAAGAATGTTCAGGCAGAGACAAGCTTGTTTGACTGTTTCCAAAGGTTCTGGACTGTAGGAACATTGTCTCTCCTGGTGTTTATCTGTTGATGCTTAGGGATTATAATTCCTCAGCTCTAAGAATAGGTTCTCTGTTGAACTTTGATGTCCAAAACACTCCAGTTAGAGCTAAAAAAAAAAACAAGTAGACCTATTAGTTTCAAAGCAGTGATGAAGCAGCAAATTCCAAAGGCTCTTTAGAGGCATGTTTGGACTAGATCTTAACACCATGACCCAGAGAGCTTCCCTGTGTTGTAGGTTTAATGGGACAGAAGCTTTATTGTTTCAGAATCTTTAGTCCTTTGTTTGTTGTCTACCTGCAGAATTTCAAGTGCAATTTTAGTTTTAAGGCTGATGTCTAAATGTTTTTAGAAGGTAAGTGTGAAGTAGCTGTAGTAGAAGGAGAGGTTTTAACAAGGTGTTTATGTTCATGAAAGTATTTATGGATGGAGGACACTTTTCCAGTAAGAGGGACACATTGAATTATTCACTGGAAAGGATGACGTAGCTTTTTATTTTGCTGCGTGTGAAGAAAGACTAGAGTAAGTGTAGAAATAGTGAGATGAAGAAAGTAGATGAAAGGGTAAGGGAAGAATTTTGTACCAAAGAAGGCACTTATGGTAGAAATGTCAGAGTAAAGAGATGCTAAGTTAGCTAATTGGCTATTAGCATTAATAAAAAACTTTTTTTGCACCAAAAATTTCAACAGAAACTGATCATGGGAGGCATTTTGTTCAAAGGAGGTCCTGGGTAGATATTATAGACACACCTAATGTGTATCGTATCATACTGCATTTCTGTATTGCATTGTATTGTCAACTGGATTCAGTGATCAAATTATACTATGTTAGTATTTTTATGTTATTGCGTTTCTGTTTTTGATTCTCCAAAATATTATTATTGATTTACCTTACAGAAGAACGTTGTGCGTATAATCAACGATCTCTCCTGCTCTCTACAAGTTTTCAAGTGCAGACATGCAGTGCTAATGCTAATGTCTAGCATTCGCATAAACAGTCGATCAATCACAACTACTGCAGTTTCATCAGGGTCATTTGTGTCAGAAATGTCAAAAGCCGCCTCACAGATCTGACCCAATATTTGGTGTCACGATATTCACTATCAACCTTATTTGTCTTAATACTTTAGGACGAAGTTGAGCATCCACCCAAATGTGCCATTGCTAACCATAGTGCCATCGCAAGTGAGATTAACAGAGGCGTCCATTGCGAATCAAATTCAAACATGCTTTCAGTCAAACTGGAATACCTGGTGCATATTAGCTAGAATCAGCATAGAGGAAAACTTGACTGGATATTGTTTATTGACAGTACTGAAATGGTAGTATTATTATGTTATTTATGCATTATTTTATTCTAATTAATTACTTTTGTTGGTCAATGCCATAATCTTTTTTGGGGGTTTGGTATCAGTTTGAGAAACAAGGACTGCCAAGGTATTTTTCGTTCAGTGCCTTTGCTATCTTTTATGATTTTTGTTTAAGTTTTTGATAATAAAATTATTACAATTGCATTTTTATACTCTATTTATTGGTGGTGAAGCCATTTCATTTAACAGCAGTCATACAAAGTGTGCATGTGTGAGCGTGTGTCTAGACACAAACAAACACTGAAAGACAACTGGAAGAGCAAAATAACAGAGAGATGGTGCATTGCGGTCGTGTGGTTTTGTTGTAAAGTTTTGGTTGTGTATTCAGCTGCTTTGGTTGTTGTTAAGTGGATATATCTCGCTAACCAGCAGTGTTTTGTACCACAAAACCAAATCTGTGTAAAACCAACTCAATAAACGAATCATTTCAAAGGAGGTGATATCTGAGTCTACTTTGTTTGACTGCACTAAAGGTTTATTCTTGCATGCATAAGTCAAGGAATATCCTGCATCCAATATTTCTCAGTTAGTAGACCTCAATTCTTTCAATGAACCATTTGGATCATTGATTTGGACCCGCTCTTGTGTTAAACAGGTTTATTACGACATGAGGGTGAGTAAATGATGACAGAATACTAATTCTTGGGTGAACTATCCTTTTAAGCAGGCCAAATATTTGACACAAGCCCAGAGTACGGAAAAGTGTGCATGAACGAGAAGATCTGAAGGGAGAAATATATAAAGGAGAGGCTGCTGTCTTTGCCAGCGTTAATTTGATCCAGAGCTGCTCTCCAGGGCCCACGGAAACAGAACAAGAGAGCGTTTCAGCCGCGTGCCAGAGTCAGAAAGAGAAATTTAGCAGACCTGCTGCACAAACCAGACCGACCCAAATACAGTTGTGCTACTACTACAGACCTTGATTTTCTGTGTTTAAAAGTCCTTCGGTGTGTCTCAATCTATTGTCTACTTCAGTAGTACAATTCCAAGGGAGTCCTATTGCCAAAAAACTTCCCAGAATGCACTTTAAAAACCATTGGGCATCAGCTGCTCACTACATTTACTTGCTGGATATGTCTTCTTAAATCTGCTTCGATCTTAAAAAGTGGAAATATAGCTAGACAAAAGCAGTATTCAAATGAGGATTATTTTATAAACTACAATTAGCCTACTAGCAATTATATGCATTTAGTCTCCAGATCGGTACTCTTGTGATCAGCAGGTGGCCTGGATGACCTGGCTTTTGCTCTGAACTTGTTATTTGAAGCTGTAATACCGATCCAGGAACTGTGAGAGATTATGACTGATTATTATTGCTAAATGGACCACACACAGAGAAAGACGAGTCATCTCACGCGCGCTAATCAATTCAAGATACTTTTAAGAAGTCCTGATCGCACTCGCTCATATTCAGACTTACTGTAGTCCACAACAGAAGAACAGACACATCTGCTTTCTCCTTTCCTCTCCCCCTCCCCACGGATCAACCTCTCACTCGCTTTCTCTCTCTGTAGTGGTTTGAGAAAGTTCCAGACATTCCTGAAAGGATTCCGCTCGGCAGCAGCCAGTCAGCAATGAATTCCAGAATAGCAGGACAACGGTTAAAAATAGAGACGAGGAGGATTTGATGAAAGAAAGAAAAAAAAAGTACTCTGGCGGTACCATGGTACGAAATGGTTTAATGATAATGATAATTCATATAAAAAGAAAAGTAGGCCTACCAAATAAAAAAGTAAGTTTTTTTTTTTTTTTTTACAAAAAAAGTACCATGATACCATGCAAATATTCCAAAAAACGGTGGTACCATGTATGGATACTGTGGTACTGAAAATAATACCACATTGGCTACTATAGTATTTACACGTATGGTAGGCTACTTTAAATAATACCATGTCCAAAAACCATACTACCACGGTACTTTTTAATACTTTTATGTAAGCATAATACTAAGTGATTAGCATTCACATGATACTCTATAGTACTTTTGAGAATACCACGGTATGGTGCATGTCCAAAAAAAGTAGCACTGTGGTACTTTTTGTTAGTATAATACTGAATGATTATTACATTTATACCAAGGTATTTACATGTTACTCCAAGGTAATTGAACGTATGGTATTTCTTTACAAACATGGCATTACCACCATGTCAAACATTTCCCTTATAAAAATACTGTGATGGTATCAGATAGTAATTCTTTGGCACGTTAAAATATACAGTGGCACTGAAAGTAATACCATGTTATATGGTATTTAGATTGCACTTCTAAGAATACCATGGTAATACCATGGTACATGTCCAAAAACATGGTAATACAATGGGGCCGTTTGTTAGTTTCTTGTAACTGCAATGCTGAATGTTTGCCATGTTTAGATACCACGCTTTTTGCATGGTACTCCAAGGTAATTCAATGTATATGTCCACAAAACATAGTATTAGTATGGTATCATGTTAAAAATCTTCAAAACCAAAAGGCACTGTCATGGTACAATGATGGTATCAGATGGTAATACTTATAGTACTTAAATGTAATTATATGGTATTCCGTGTTTTTTCCAAGAACACCAAAATATGGTATCATGGCACTTCATTTAAGTGTATTAAATAATAATGATATTACCATCTGATAGTTTCAACAAACCACAGTAATACAGTATCTTTTTTGTATGTTCCAGCATGTGGCTAACTGGCTGTGATTCAGTTTTTGAGCTCCTGCTGTGTTTTAACCAGTGCTGTAAATGCTCAGTAAGAAGTATCACACCACCAAAATATTTTCAGGAAGACATCTCTATCCCAGGATAAACTCCCGTCCATCAACTCAAAAGCTCTTTCCTCTGAAGCTCTGCACCTCCTGGGGCTGTTTTAGCACTTATTGAGTGTTGAGAACTTCTATGGAAGTTAGGGCAGATCTTCTGTGGATGATTGTTAGTTTCTGTGCAAGCCTTCATTTCCTCCTGCCGACCGTTTGCGCTACATCTTTTGATATCCTACTTAAAGCTGCAGGAAACACTCACTGATGCATAAAGAGCTTCATGTGTCTCAGTGGCGGAGGAAGAAAGAATTTTTGGAAGATCTGCCCTCTTTTTAAGAAGGAATGGAAACAGTTTTAAAGCAAACACTTGAAGTTGCAGCTGTGTTTTATTTGAGAGTCAGTGATTCAGTACGAAGACAGATAGGTTTTAAAAATGGCTGTGCAGATCCAACAAACTGATTCACAAATTTATGAATCAGTTTGACCAAATGAACAATAAACAAAGAACAATGTTTTGTTTTAAAGAATAGCTGAGTCTACAACCATGATGAGATCAAAAAGCATCTCCAAAACCCTATTGGCACTTGTTTAGTGCTGTTTACTTGTGATTAGATCACTTGAGACAAATATTAATACCATATGGTCATAAATATACGTTCTGTAAATAAATACTTGAAGTAGATGAACTTCTCTTTTCTTCTGAATGCATCTCCTAGGTTCTCAGATTTTTCCAGGGTAGTTTTCTGTGATTAAAGCTTCTTTTATTCCTCTTTCCATTCCTCTCGCTTTCTCTCATTCAGCCTCCTTCAAATAAACTTTAACGTCTGAATCTGAGAGGGGAAAAGCGTTTATGCCGAGAGCAGTTTGGAAAGGACTGTGAGTGGAATCTTTAAGATTTTATTTGTGGGAAAGCGCTAAAGAAACTGCTGATGGATTCTACATGCCGTAGATTTAACGCCGAAGCCGAAAGCGTTTGGCATGTGAAGACTCTAGTTAACCTTCATTCAGGCGGGATTACAAGCGTGGCCTGATTTCAGCCCAGCCCATGATAAACTGGGAAATAGAGAGAGTTAGCCATAGGAAAATAAGATGTGTGACTGATTCGTCCTGTAAAAAGTGTTGGATTCGGTTCTTTAAGAGCTCACTAAAGTCTCAGAACACTAAGAACCAGACTGAAGCAGTTTTTCATCTCTTTTCATCCCTTGTTCATCATCCCAGCTAAAAGAATGTTTTAAGAATATTTTGCTAACATTTAATTTAGGTTTATGCCCCAATAAGACAGAAGCAGAAGAGGAGAGAATAGAAAAAGGGATGGGATTCAAGGACACTCAGTTCAAAGCCAGTAAGTCTTTGTGTTCGTGGTGGTCTCTACCTGTCACAGTTGAAGGTTTATGATGCCAGATCTGGCCCTTGTGGTTCACAGTTCTCGTAAACAAATCTGAGGTCACCTCTCTCACACACACACACACACACACACACACACTTTATCTATTTTCCATGAGGACAAAACACAAATGCATAATCTTCTAATCTTAAACATATTTCTGACAATCAAGAGTGTTTGCGTCTAACATAGTTTAATAAATGGTTATTGTTTAAGCACTGAGCTTGAGTCAGTAATTTTTAATTTTAATAGACAACAGTCTGATAGAATGGAACCCAATTTTGATGGTTGGAAATACTATAATTTATACAACTGTAAACCCACTTAAACTCTGCGGACCCGGATATGGGTCCAAAACCACGTAAAAATGTTTATGCTTCATTTGCAAAGCCTTCCTTTTATGGTATCAGCCCATATATGGTATCATTTGAAAGCTTAGAGTCTCTTCTTTACAAAGAATACCATAACTTTTAAAAGTAAAATGAAGCTTAGAAATATATTCGTCCCACACACAAATTTCCACCTAATGATTGCAAAGAATTTTTACGAAGAATGTGTATTTTTTATATTTTTCACAAAACAGTCAAGTCATATATCACAAGAAAGCTCTCATTCTCAGGAATTTGACTATGTAATTTATTACTCATTGTGACAAACTCTTGTTGTCCCGGTGTAGAAATGAGGGAATCAGGGTCTGAGATCAGTTTGTGGCTGCCCCAGTGTATGGAGTTTTTCTCTCAGGTCCAGCACGTACTGAATTTCGTTCTTCACGTTAGTAGGTCCCTCCTCCCAAGCTTCTCTAAGGACGTCGAGCACTCCCCGTGGCCGACGCCCATACAGAAGCTCAAATGGGGAAAACCCTGTGGAGGCTTGGGGAACCTCGCGTATCGCAAACATCAGGGGCTCCAACCAGCGATCCCAATTTTTTGCGTCGTCGTGTACGAACTTACGAATCCATTATTTATTATTCATTGTGTGACAATCACAGATCGAATGATCTTCAATAGAATCCCGATGTGAAATTTGATACCTCTGAGGAAACATTCAGATGCTTCACATTCCTACTTGCACTATTGCGTCAGTCAGCCGCAAACAGCCAAAAACGATATTACTATATTACTATAATATACTTCTATATTATCTTTTAGATTAGGATCTCTTCTTTCAAACGAGACCATTTTCACGTTTCTGTGTGCTCGCATTGGTGAGAAATCCACTGTTTTGTCGCAGAAGCGCAACAGAGGCGCACCAGAGAAAAAAAGACGCTCTTTTGGCAAACACGCACTCTCCAAATCATAGCAGCTCCGGCCAGCGGCTCTTATGTTCTACAACTCTGGGGTACTCTGGGCTGCTCAGTGGGCTACAATAGGTCAGATTACACGCCACTCAAGCGCGCCGGCCACTCAGAGCCGTGAAATTTGACACCTCTGGGTCAATAGACAGGAGGGAGAGAGAGGATCCTGGTCAGCGCTGGAGCTGTTTTGCGCTCGGGATTTGTAGTTTTTTGGACTGTGTTGACGGCGATAATTGCACGCTGAAAGGCTAACGCATCGCGGGCACGGATAAAAGCGATATTTGACAGTAAAACCAAAAGCTAAAGATGAAGAAGAACGTTCAGCGGCGCCATGGAGAGGAAAGGACGCGCGTCTGGTGAGCGCATATGAGCGCTTTTGCTCCGTTTTTGATAGAATCACTATTTTGAAAGGTAAAAGCACAGCTAACAATCTGCTAAACTATGTATTGACAGTAAAGTACAGTACATGATGTAGGCTATTTCTTTGTTTCACATTCTGAAGACCAGATAGCAGCCGCGAGCCCGTGGCAACAGCAGTTAGCGGCACGGAGGCGCAGCTCGCGTCTCATCTACGGGGGGCAGGCAGGATGCTGATGCAGCGGTGATGCAGGGGACAGGGGACTAAAATTATGCACATAAATGGAATGATATAAAGCTGGAGGATGTGGATTCAGTTTTAGATTGTAATAAACCACATGGATTTTACAATTTATAGAGCCTTGTGTCTCCTGAAAGAAAAAAACTGATTGTATAAAACACAAAATTTGATATTTGGTATAATTCGCTTATGCCATTTTGTATATTACTACTTAGACAAACATAAAAATGAAACATAATTCAGTCAATAATCAAGAAAAGTGCTATGGCACATAGTAAAATAGGATTCTGGGGGTAATATGCTTTATAAAACCTGTTTTTGCAAAGGAAACTCACAAAGACACTTTTAGATGCAAAAAAGGGACAATTTTACTCCCTTCGGTTATAATTCAATAGGTAATATGCTTTATAAAACTTGTTTTTGCAAAGGAAACTCACAAAGACACTTTTAGATGCAAAAAAGGGACAATTTTACTCCCTTCGGTTATAATTCAATAACTCCTGTTTAGAAGCTGTTATTTGAAAGATTCTTTTTCTGGTACATCTTGGCACCTAGTGGAATCAAGCAATATAAGTTGCAGAGAGCTGGAGCAAATAGAACCTGAATAACAGACTTAAAAAAAAAAATTCTGAAAAAAAAATCAAAAAGTGCCTGTTTTTTTAGTGTTTATTGTAATATTTAAAACATATATATTATGTTATTTATGAAGAATTACAATCATACTTTGTAGTTCAAAGGGTTTTCTATACAATGACACCATTTTTTTAAATTTCCTCCATTGTATGTGTGTAGGGTAAACATTTGAAATTGGGTATGTCAAATTTAGGCGAAAATACACAAAAACGCCCCAGAGCTTAAGGGGTAGAAAATTTAGACTCTTTCTGCAGGTTACATGGTTACGCCAGTAGGAGGCGAAAAGTGACTGTGTCTTTATAAGTGAACCATTGAATCATTCTTTCAAAGGATTCGTTCAGACACAGATTCATTCAGAAACCAAACAAATGAATGACCATCTTTATGAGAGAATCATTGAATCGTTCATTCAACTGATTCATTCAACAATAACAAATCATTGCAGGAACGAAACAATCGACCATCTTTATAAGTGAATTATTCGATCATTCATTCAACAGACTGGTTAATGACGAGTTCACACTGCATAATTTTCAAAGTTGTCGGATCACCATTGTTTTTACATTGCACGACTATCTGGGGTAACATTCAGTTGCTGCTGTGTTCACATTGCACAATGGATCGGCGACAAGAGGTTACATACTGCATAACTATACAATTGGAAAAATCTCCGACAACACTGTCTGGTCCGCAAACTACATTTCACAACCAAATGCACGCGAAAAGTAATAAGGAACGTTGTGGTCTATAACTCCTCCCTGAACTTCCCACTGTCCTGTTTCTTGCTCTCTCATTGGCTGTAGGTTATCACCGATGTATTTTTCAGTCAGAACTCATTTCACACAGCAGGATTTTGAATCGCCGACAGGTCCAGATATTTAGCATGCCAAATATTTAATGGGCATCAGCATAATGCCGAGTTTACACTGCATGATTTTGGCACGATTTTCACTTACCTACAGTTTTTTTTTAAATCGCCGACAAATGCCCGAAATCGGAGGCTAATTGATGCTCGTTCACGCGAGTTACAATCACGCAGTGTGAATTATCATAGACGCGATCTGAGAGAATCACAGATGCGTCGCCGACACCTGTCAAATATTTGGCATGCTAAATATTTCGACCTGTCGACAATTTAAAAATCCTGCTGTGTGAAATGAGTTCTGACTGAAAAATATATTGGCGGTGACCTACAGCCAATGAGAGAGCAAGATACCCAGTAGCCCCTCACTGCAGAACACAAGATCCAGGGGGCGTGGTTGGATCCACATCTAGGGGGTGGAGTTTGGTAGGTTTAGGGGTGGAGATGGGTGGGGTTAGGGATCAGGGGGTGGAGATGGGTA
>NW_015627373.1:796292-796567 GCF_001515625.1 Sinocyclocheilus rhinocerous
AGGTGGGAGGAGTTGGATCTGGATCCAACCACACCCCCTGGATCTTGCGTTCTGCAGTGAGGACCATCTCAAGATACAGGGCAGTGGAAAGTTCGGGGAGGAGTTATTATTTTTTCACCTATTCGAAACAAGTGACCAAGTGTCAATTATGAATCACTCATTCATAAAGACGATCACTTGAATGAGCTGGTATTATTGTAATCGGTTGAATGAATGATTTAGTGATTCTCAGGGGTGTGAAGTAACGAATTACAAATACTCACGTTACAGTAATT
>NW_015627373.1:797743-799494 GCF_001515625.1 Sinocyclocheilus rhinocerous
GAGACAGGTAGGTTTAGGTATATGTAAGGTGGGAGGAGTTGGATCTGGATCCAACCACACCCCCTGGATCTTGCGTTCTGCAGTGAGGACCATCTCAAGATACAGGGCAGTGGAAAGTTCGGGGAGGAGTTATTATTTTTTCACCTATTCGAAACAAGTGACCAAGTGTCAATTATGAATCACTCATTCATAAAGACGATCACTTGAATGAGCTGGTATTATTGTTATCGGTTGAATGAAAGAATTAGTGATTCTATCATTTATCTGAGGAGTGTCTTAATAATAGAATCAATGAACCATTTACTCAAATGATTCATACAACAACATCGATTCATTCAGGAAAGAAAAAAAGTGACCATCTTTATGAATGAATCATTGAGTCATTCATTCAACTGATTAGTTCAACAATCAGGTGCGCTGTAATGGGGAGAAGGTTAGGACGATTCCAAGGGCCCGGCGAGGGAGAGGGGGCCCGGGACATGTTTTTTACCCACCCCCCAAGTGGGTAAGTCCCGAGTCAATGATGTTCAGGGGGCCCAGAAACCATGCCAGCGCCCCTGTCAACAACACCAATTTATTCAGGAACACCATTACTTGTGTGTGACTTGAAAATGCAGATACCTGATTATGGTTTGATTTCATTTCGAAACAAAAGCAGAGCAAAAAAGAATAAAACAACCAGCAAAATTGTGTGTAAAATGTAAGTTATACATTGTTAACGCTTTTGTTTATGGAACTGTTGTTAACAAGGAATATCTCTCAAGATCATTTCCAAATATCATAGACGGAGTGGGATCGTTTGATCGTTTGGGGAACCTAGCAAACTATTTTCCTCCAGTCTGAGCGTGTGAGAACAGCTATTTTGGGAGGGAAAGTGTAAGATACCATCTTCCTTAGCTGTCACGAAGGGAGGAAACCTCCTGATATCAAAGCTAAATTGGCCTGACTAAAATATCCCTTTATGACGGATGGCCGTCTGGCCCCTTTTCCTCTTAAAAGGGAGGGATTTTACTCTTTACTCTTCTGTAGAACAGCAAATGAAATGTTGCCGGGAAAACAAATTAAGAGATAGTCCTTTGAAAAGCAATCCCTCTCTCAGCGGTCTGATCCCCCTGTCGCTCGTGCAGCTGATGAAAGATTCCCTCCTCCTTCCCCTGCTTCCATCGCATGCAACTCGCAGGAAAACCTGAGGGGTGGAGAACAGGGTCGGGACTCGGGAAGACAGATAGAAGGGGGGCGCGAGACAAAAGAGGACAGGAGATGAGGAACAAGATGAGGAGTAAGATGCTTTTAAGATAAATATAAACAACCAAGGTGACAGGTCACCAAACAGTACTGCAATAAAATAAAATGAATACCTGTTTTCAAACGGCTACCTATTAAATCAGATTGTTATTTTCATCTTATGATATTTTGATTAGGCTTTTTTCAGATATATTGTTAAATTAACCAATCATTTTAACAATGTTTAAGTGTAACCGTATACCTATTTTGTTAAATAATAAAAAATATAATTACAACAAATCTTTTTTCTGTTACATGGTAAATCATACTTTTTTCACAATATTTTACTGTAAAATTACATGTAATTTTTTGTAAGAATATATTTAATTTTGACTTTATGTAAGGCAATTTACAGTTAATTTTAGTTTCAGAGTTACATAAATATATACAAATATATATATATATATATATATATATATATATGTGTGCGTGTGTGTGTGTGTGTGTATGAATGTATATATACACCT
>NW_015627373.1:799555-814475 GCF_001515625.1 Sinocyclocheilus rhinocerous
TATATATATATATATACACACACACACACACACACACACAACTGGGATATCTATCTATCTATCTATCTATCTATCTATATCATCTGATTCTTATATTTGTATACTATATATATATATATATACATATATATATATGGGTCATTCCACGAAATCGGTGGCTTTTGCGTCCCTAAGAAATAATCAAACATAGATTAGAATATAACAACAAATACATTTACAATTTAAAAACACAACAATACTATGTATTCTTTCATTAATATTACATAAAAAAAGTCAATTAAATATTATTTTAAATAACTTAAATAGCATTTATGCTGATAACGGTAAGGTTTTTGGCCTGTCCCTAAGTAGAATTTTTTTTGCAGGAATTGTAATTTGCAAAATGAAGGCAAAGTGACATAAAAATCACATTTGCATATTGTTTTAAACATAGTCTTTGTTAAGCAGTGTTTTTGGCATAAAGTATGCATTTTTTCTATAAAATATAAATCATTTTATTGGTGTCCCCTGATTTCATGTCAGCCCTGTTACCCTCATCAAAAACCCTTGTAAAATAATGTACATTTAAGTGTTCCTACAATTATCTATTACATTTAATATAATCAATATCTACAAGTAAAATCCTTTCAAAGTGTACAACATGTGCTTTTGTGAACTCGACTTTTAGCTAGAAATTAGCAAATTAGTTTGAAATCATCAAACCTGTTACTGTCAGCCCTGTTACTTTTCAGGGTAACAGGTTTTGACATGTGGGTAACAGGGATGACATAGATTAGGTGTCACCCTGTTTTAAAAGGTTGTCTGTGTAAAATTCAAACATTTTAAAGGTCACCCTGCGTGTATTATTGAGCTAATGCCTCATCTCATTCAGTAGCATATGAGCATCAGTTACATTTTTTACATTTTTGCTACCGTGTGTTTTGAGTTTGAGCTCCGTCAAGTTAATTCTTTGTCGTCTAATTTTCTATTTTAAAGACCGAGATAGGATGATCTCAATAAAAATCATTTTGTCCATAACTCATTGTCAATAATGCATCCATGTAAATTCAATTACAAACAAGACCTTCACCCCAGTCCTGCAATGTTCAAGAAAGTCATGATCTGATCATCTTCCTTGCCTAATAATTGAACCAGATCAGTATATTTGAAGTTCTGTGAGGGGACACAGACAAACAGATGGACGCATTATCTAATTACAATACTGTTAAAACATTAGATCTCTTAGAAATGTAATGTGCTTAATCAACAATGAACTGACTTTAACTGAAAATCTGACTGTTTACTATTGTCATACAACTATGCCAAGTAAGCGCAAAACAATATATTGCAATTTAAAATGGTAAAACTTTACAGTATCATGTAAACAAATATGTGCAGTGTGCTGAAGAATGTGTGTCCTATCATGTCTGTTACTCTGGTCAGTCCTGTGACTATGACGTCAATCCTGTTGCTGTCATTAAATTCATAAAAATTGTAAAACTTATATTTGATGCAGCCTTCCAAGTTTTTCCATTGTAACTTTAACTACATTTTATTTTGTACCTTTTTAATATCTCTCTTGTAAAAATATATATTGTTCTTAATTGACATGTCTGGTCACCCTCCAAAATTAGGATGTTCTTGGTCATCTGAATGACAAATATAAAAATATTTTTTAAAAATCCATATTTTGAAACAATCCAAGTGAAAAGAGGGACTAAAATGCTGCTCATATATGTGAAAACTATCGCATAGTTCTAATTAAACTATAGTATCTAGTAACACTTGTATCAGTAACAGGGTTGACAAAAATACCAAAACATGACATAGAAAAATAGTCATAAAATAATAAATTACATAGCCTGAGATGGCACAATACAATTTCTTGTCATTTTAAGGTGTCTTCATTTCATGGATATTTAAAAAAAATGTTGATTAAACTTATTTTATTTTTTAATTTTTCCAAGTGGAAAAGGCACCGATTTCGTGGAATGACCCATACATATAGTAATATTGTATATTATGTATATTATTTAATGAAAAAATTAATAACAAATCATAGGCCTGTGGGACATATTTATGGCTAGTAAATTTTCTCAATCGATTGAAAAGTTATTTCTGAACTCTGTTTATTTCTATCCAGCTGAAGGTTCAAACGCTGTCTCTCCACAGAATGAAGGCGTTGATCTCCGCCAGCTCTGCTTCTCAGTTGATTTATGCTGGTCTCTATCAAAACATGAGTGCTGAGAGCTTTTGGGCTTGTCTTCGCGAGCACCTGCAGGCTGCTTTCTGCCTCTTTAAGTCTTTGAGCAGTTAAATGTTTAAGCATTTTAGTCATGAAAACATCAAAGCTGGTATTGAAGGGCTTCTCGCTCTCCAAACAGCCATCAGTCGCATGGTAATCACAATCCTGCAAGTGTGCGGAGCGGCAGAGATTAACACACTGCCTCACATTCCTTACAGCTGACTTCACCTCAGACTTTACCTTACAAAACACAAGCTGCACAGCTCTGTGCCTCTCTTTCAGTGTTCTGTTCTAAACCCTAGTAAGTGGCCTATGTGGACAGCATTTTTAGGCATCATAGGTGCACACCAGATGTGAAATGTATTCCAAACAGTAGTCTGCCTTATACCTTGTCTTGACTAAAATCTAAAGAAGGCTTACATGTATCCTTCGTGAATAAGACAAGACCAGAATGCATTGAATTGGATGTTGGCATCCAAGATGTCAGCGTTCGAGTAGAGTATATGCAATATTTGCAGTTTTAGAGTATTGAGGTGTTACCTTAGCAACGTGTTAATGGCCAACCCTTCAAGTTATTCAGAACCAATAGTTTGATGTCTATCGTAATGACAGTACGATACCAACACTACGCAACTATGCAAGGTGTTTTATTTTATAAAACTTTCTAACCATAGATAGATTTGGCACTTTGGCACTTAATTTGTGCAGTTAAACTTTGTTTTATTTATTTTTTTGTGGCCTTTAACCACCTTTAGTCCCTTGCAAATCTGGGCCTGCATCTACAATTTTTGGGGGGGCGGTGTATTCACTTTGAAAAAAATAACGGCACCTGTTTCTGGATATTGATTGATCTAAACTACTAGTGTAGATATGTAGTAATATTCAGATGCAATGAATAAAACGGGAAAAACACAAACACGAAACTTGTAAATAAAATAATTTTATACTACCATTCAATAACATATAGCCTAGTTTTATAAAATAGTAAAATAGCCTACTGGAAGCGCTGTAGTTTAGCTGTATATTATAGCTCCTAAAATATGAAAAGTACAACATACAAATAATATTGTACTTTATTTTTGTTTCTGAACAAAGAAAGTAGTAATTGATGTCATAAATACACTAGCCTAATTTTTGTTTTAATTGTCACATAACACACATAAGTAAAAAAAAATCACAGACATTTGCAATCAAGACTGTGAAAAAAAGAATGCCCGAATGAAGCCACAAGTGCCATAAGAATACTAATGTAAATTTATTAACTGACTGTAGGAATTCTTAACCGATTAACTGCCTACTTTCATTCGCTGCATATTTAAAAACCACACTAAATATAAATGTTACGTTTTTGAGAGGAAAAATAAAACAGATAAATCATAAGTTGCATTTTATTACATTTGGAAATAATATTACCGGCAGGCCTACATACTGTAAGCGTAATTTGATAATGTACCAACACAGGCAATTTTTAGTTCCCCTCACTCCACAACAAATCCTTTATTTAACCTTATACAGAATGTATTCCAATGAATAAATATAATATAATTGCATAATATAGGCATAGCTATAAACAAGCCAAAACAAATTAATTTAAACTGAAACTGAAAATATTATGTATTATGTATTACGTATTAAGTATTAATGAATATATAGTGTTCGCACTGGGGCAACGACGCAATCAAACAGCTTAAACATAGGCCTATTTTTGGTCATACAAAATTGCAAAGTGCAAAGTGTTAGCAGTTTTAAGATTCAAGAATATTCGCAAAGATTATTAGAATTCTTTAAAACAAACACTGTTCCATTCTCATTTCACTCTGGAACCTGAACGAAAAAAATATGTTTGCCAATAACAAACAGAAATGAAAACATTTCGCTTTTAATCCATGTATTTGACAGCCCACACCCATCCACTCCCCATCTCGTACTTCTGAGCGGGAGATTTCCTAGGTCAGTAGCCTGCCTCACAGACTAAAATCAGGGCGCAGATGGCACCAGAGGTGAGGGGGCACAGTGACCGAGGTGACTAGGCCGTGCCGGGCCCCCTGAGGCCCCCCTGTGTCGCCGACGCTGGGCATGACTCACACTCTCTAGAAGATAAATGAAGAGACTATCAAAAATCAAATTTCACTTTCACTCTTTATTTAATATAATATTAATTACTTATATGAAATAGTTGAGTTTATTGTATTATCATTTTGAAACTATATTGGCATTAGCTTGTGGTCATCTCACCACAAAAGTGTGATTTAAACTTTTATGAAGTTTCTGTCTCTCACGCAAGGATTTTTTGTGTGTGCCTGCACTCCATAGTTATATCTCATCGCCTCCAGTGCTGTTCAGTGGGTGTTGGTAGTTTCGTTTTTTTTCGTTTTTTTTAGTGGAAGTGAACAAAAAAGAAACCTGACCTTTGTTTTTTAACTTCTTGCTCTTTTCTATGTAAAAAAAAAAAAAAGGAAAAAAAAAAAAGAACAATAATAATTCTAATAATTGTAGTTTTCAATTTTGTTTTAAATTTGACTCTTGGTACAGTGTTTTGAAATCAGAAATTCCATAATCATTTTCCCCAAAGTGTCAGAAGTGTCTGTTCTGCAACTCAGTAAATCGCAGTTCTTATCCATTAACTTTATGATAGATAAATAATTAGTGTAGTGAACATACACATTTAAATTTGACATCAGTGATATTAAACTTCCATTCTGAATAATTATTTAAGCATGGAAGCTGATTTATTTTGCTCAGTTTGATTTTTACTGAGACAAAAAAGAGAAAAGCTGAAGTCTCCATTAATAAAATGATATTATTATTATTATTATTCAGAATGATCAGTTTATTTTAATGTGATTAATACAGAAGATTGAGCTTTTATGTACATAATATATGGATGTAAAAAGTCAGTCTGAATTTTGATTTATATTCAGGTCATAAAAAGCACACAATTCTTGTAAATAAGAGTAATTCTTACAAAAAGGATGAGATAAGAAAGTGAGTCATGTAAAATGAATGTGAAAAATATCTCCGCCTCCTATAGAAAATATAAATTCCATAGCATGTTGAAGCAACACCTACTAAATGTGTCTATGACTCATTAACGACTCTACTAATTGGCTTGTTCATTAATAGGTTTATTATTTCATTCTGTAACATATAATTCAACACACTGTAGTTATTTGTTCTCATGCTGTTCTTTTTACATGTATATTTACTGTATAATTACATACATTATACATGCTGTAGCCTACATACAGTAGCTGTGAGTTAATCATCAGTTAATTATGAAAGAGAAGTAAACTATTTGTATAATGTGTTGTTTTAGGCACAAATGGACAACTGTGAACTCGGAATGTCTGGCACCCACAAGGACTTTAACACGGTTTTCGAGAGTAAGGGTGGAATATCTGAATCTGAGAAAATAAAGCTTCAAAAAGGTGACCTGATTGTAAGGGGCATGGAGATCAGTAAAAGCCCATTCCATCATGTTGGGATTTACTGTGGAAGAAGTGAAGTCGTTGATTTTGCAGGCAAGAATGACACTTGTGTTTCTTAATTTGTACTTTCATATTTGAATATAATATTTACACTTGTACTTTTGTAAAAAAAAAAAAAAAAAAACCTTGCATAGGCTGTGCCTAGAGCTACATATTCATATATACCTTTTTTTTTTTTTTTTTTTTAGCTAACTCAGAAGTTCAACAGCATGGACTAACAGGATTGATGAGTGCCTCTATGGCAAATGTGGATGGTACAGTGTGTAAATTTGGTGTGAATAATTTCATCAAAGAAAATCCATTCCGTGTTCTCCGTTCGAAATCTGGCATCAGTGAAGACTTCGATAAAAGAGTTATGACGGTGATGAACTCTGCTCCAAAATACAATTTTTTGACAAATAACTGTATGCATTTTGCTATGGGACTGCTTAAGGTAAGCAAATAACATGTTTTAATGTCTTACTTCACTGACAATGTTCAATAATAAAAATATTAACTGAAACATTTGTTCTCTCTACAGAAACAAACAACAGGGGTATTGTGCAACCTTAATCCCTTGGAAAATGTAACCCATCTATTCTCTGTTTTAAGCTTTGCGAAATAACTAGTTATTGGTGTCAGTTATTGGGTTGAATTAGTTTTGGACTGTTGCTCATACTTGGGGTGATGGGTCTTTCCAAATAAAAAAACCTTTCTGAACATGTTGTGCTATTAGCATATTAGTATAGTGCTATTACTTTTGCATGTGATCAGAACAAACAACAAAAATAGTAACAATGTATATGTGGTAAGAAATTGTGTCAATACGACTATTACTACTGCTCATATTTTGTTGTTATGGGTCTTTCTAAATAAAGAAAACTTTGTGCACCTTTTGTCCTACATGAGTTATTGTTGAGTAGAGATGTGCTAATGCTTTTCTAGAGCAGTAAGACTGTATTTCATCTGGTGAATGATAAAACATTAAATAAATAAATAAACACAGATTTATTGCAAGCCATAACTAAGGATCAGAATATCAAAGATTTAAGGGTGGACTCTTTTGACTAGGACCAGTGAGCCACCTATAGCAACCACCCACAACACTGAAATCACATACACTAGTACACTAGTAGTACACAGATCTAAACTACTAGTAATACACTAGTAGTTTAGATCAATCAATATCCAGAAACAGGTGCCGTTATTTTTTTCAAAGTGAATACACCCCCCCCCAAAATTGTAGATGTACATATGCTGCAGAACACCTTAGTATGGTATAATGACTCACAATAGGGTCCTAAAGTTTTTCTGAAACAAGCACCACTTAGGAGGAAAATGAGAAATATATAGCATTGACCACATTTACATGAGCTGTGCCTTTAGGCTGATTCTGATGGAATGTACCTGTAATTGAATTTTGAATCAAACTTCAGTGTCAAGCACTCTAACAGGAAACAGAAATGGGAAAATTCTGAATATCTTAAACCTTCAAAACACTTACAGTATTTCAGACTGATGCTGCTGTTTTTCTCTGATGGGAGGGGCACCAAAATCTGCTGAACTAACGAAACTGATCTGTATTTCTCTGAGTCATTCTAGTTAACAGCACAGATGTTAATTCCTCCTGTCCAATCCATCACTCATCACCACCAGGATTTATCATAAAACACATACATTCACACGCAAGTCCACCCACACACAGACCCTCATTTGGTTTCACTTTTTGTTTGCAACCAGGAATGAGTGGCACTTCCACAGACACACCTGACGAGACGCTTCAAGCCGCAGCTCGCAGGTCCTTTTATCTCAAGTGTGTGTGTTTTTTATCTCCTCTCCTCTTCACCGCATCAGCGATATTCATTGCAGCCAGACACGGTCAAATTGGATCCTACTAAACCTGATGCCTCAGGCTGCCAAAGAAAGACCAAATACCAGCAGATTCCTGGAGCTCACTTTGGCACATCATTGCCAGGAGATACTTTAACCCTTCACAGAGATCTGACTAGAGTTTTGCTTTGTAGTGAGGCCTCCTTGCTTTCAGGTTCATGTACAGTATGTAGGCCCCAAAGGGAAAGACTTTCATTTCCAGGTTTGTATTAATCCCGAATGTTTCCAGGAGACAGAATCAGAGAAAACGGGAGCAGAATTCCACAAATGTGCCGGATGGACCGTCCACACCGGGAGTTGTTAACCCTTCGGGCGGTGCGGTTAAGAAAAGCATGGATTTCCATACTCTGCAGGACCGCTTGGTTATTTCCGCAGTTCTCCTCATGGGAATTGCGCGGAGAATTTTGATTCTTTTGTTTTGGCTGGAATTTCAAAGCACAAACATGTGGTAGTCATTCCAGCACGGGCTCGGAAGTTCACTGTCCTAATAACGGGCAGTTAAGACAAACAAACCCCTAGAGTAATGAAAGAAACCAGCCGTCCGCTTAAACCGGGGCCAAGATTCATTTCCCAGTCAGGACGGAGAATTAGTGGAGATGACAGCCATCAGTGGTGAGTCTGAACAGGAATATGAAAGATAAATATATGATTATAAAAATCAATATGTTTATAAAAATATATTCCTTTTGAAGAAGAAAAACATGGCAAAATGCCCCCCAAATAAAAGTATCTAACATTGTTTACATTGTTGTCACTTAACCTAAATACATTGGGTAGGCCCTACATGTTTTATTCTGTGAGTGGCATACTATCATCACGAAAATAGTAACAGTTAATTAACATGTTTTAAAAAAAATTTGTGGGGGAAAAAGGTGAATTTCTAAACCATTAGTGTTCAAACAAAATAATGACGTTTCCACAGCGACCCGCTCGTCTGCCATTACCTTTTCAATACTTCTCTTTTATCAACAATATTTATTATAATAAAACATATTTTGTCAATCAAGTGAAAAACACCTGTCCTCTAGCTTCCCGTGTGTGCGCATGCGCATTGTTACTCAAGCACAGCGTTTTACCACCTGCTCCGTTTGAATAGAGCCACGGCAAAATAAATAATTTACCGAGTTTTGAGCCTACGGTCTGAATTGAATGTGATTGGATAAAAAGAGACTTTACCGCAAAATAAAGGTAAGAAATAATGTGTATGAGTAGTGTGCGCAGTATGGCATTTTGAACGTACCCCTAGTCCATAATGCATATATGCAAGTGAATAATATACACAGAACAGAAAGATTATTCTTAAAGGGTGGGTCCAATGCTGCTTCATGCATGTTGAGTTATTTACACTGTTAAAGAGTTGGATTCTCATGCTAAACATGGCCAAAGTTTCAAAAAACGAGCTGGACGTATAACAGAGTATTTCTGTGCCAAATACACACTTCCAGGTTTCTTACAAGTTTCGAAAAGTTTTTTTTCGATCGTTGCTCTTCATGACGTAATGAAGGGTGGAACTCCTTATATGGGCATTTCTCCCGGAAGAACGCGCCGCGTACACATCGACCACGAGAGCAAGAGCGCGCCCATCAACGCGCTTCATTCGGCAGCACTGCACGGGACTTGCTCGGGAAGAATGTCTCTAAAGAAGTGTTTTTGGTTGTAAGGGAAAGATAACTTTGTTCAGCTTCCCGAAGAACTCAGCGTTACCTAAACAGTGGATGCAGTTTGTTTTTCAGGGCAGCAACGGAGTTTCACAAGTGTGTTTGTTGACAAACGTTTTATAAAGAAGGCCCAGTTCGACTCTGGATTTACACATCGTTTGATACTGAAAGATGAAGCGGTCCCAGCTTTAAAAGATCCCGGTCATGAATGATTCAGAACTGCAGACGGTAAGTGAAATGGCATCAAATGTCTGTGTTTTGTTGGCAATCGGTGCTCGTCAATCTTTAGCTCCGCCCACAGCGCGCCTCCAGGAGCTCTGCTGTTTTCGGAGAGAATCGTAAAGCTGTATCTTTCTTTTATAAATATGATAAAACGAAAGACTTTTGGGAGATATGAATGCCCCCTTTAACAAGAATGCTTTTGTGAGAGGATATACATGTAGAGACATCAACGGCGTAAATCCAACTACAGGAGGCCAAAGACAGTGAGTGAATTGATATGCTTACATGCAAAAACTGATTGCTCTGGGATGTTTTGAAGCCTGTCATTAACTGCTGTATGCCATGATCATGCTTCCAGATGGAGAGATTTGGCATGGAGATAAGCTCTAAAGAGAGAAAGACAGACAAACGCTCTCTGAAGATCCACACACTTACATACATACAAAAATCTCTTAGTTACGACAAGATTGTCCAAACTCCAAAGTCTTTCTCTCTCTGCAGTGTTCTCCAACTCTACCATTAAAATTCCTCGAGCCTCTTCGGAGCAATTGCTCTTCCACAGTGACCACGAGTGGCCCCACTTTCTCTAGCTGTGACGTCAAGGGAAGTGGGACAGAGGAATTCTGGGTAAAGGGCGAGGTGCCTGAACCACCGTGGTATTTACACGCTCACACGTCCAGCTCTTGTCTCGCACATAAGAAGATGTCCACAAAACACAGCCCTGTGTGTTTCAGTTGGAAGAGCAGAGTTTGGATTTTGAGGACGGAGTTCTGGTCCAACTGTGATCTGTTTTGAAGCGTCCAAACACAAAGTTTGACATGTTCTTGCAGTCTGATGTGCTCTTGGCAGATGCCGCAGGGACACACCACAGAGTTTTTGAATTACACTAGCCTTCTGTTTGTGTTTTGACATTAAGGAAATAGTTCAGCCAAAAAATGAAAATCGTGAAATCATTTACTCACCCTCATGTTGTTCCAAAGTTGTATGTCTTTGTTTCATTCGTGGAGCACAAAAGGAGTTTTGAAGAATATTTACATTCTTTTCCATAAGAATGTCAACTCCAAAAAGTACCATAAAAATATTCCATATATATATACTATATACTCAAACGGTTTTTTGTGGATAATTTTATTCAGCAAGGATGCATTAAATTAATCAAAAGTGACAGTAAAGACATTTATGAACTTTCTAATCAGCAAAAAATCCTGAAAAGATAAACAAATCGCACTCCCCACAAAAAATATTAAACTAAACTAATCAGCATATTAGAATGATTTCTAAAGGACCATGTGACACTGAAGACTGTATGATGCTGAAAATTCAGCGTTGCATCACAAGAATAAATTACTGTTTTTACTGTATTTTTAATCAAATAAATGAACATAAGACTTTTTTTTTTCAAAAACATATAAAATCTTACAGGCCCAAAACTTTATGGTATGCATTGCATATATGAATTTTAAATTATTATTCACTGAAAATCATGCCTGTATCTCTCATTCTCTCTTCTATATGTTCAAATGTATGCATGAACATGAGTTGCAGATGTTTTGCAATGATGTCAAATGCTATTGGTAATCTTGGTCTCGATGCAAATCAGATTTGATTTATGGTGGATCATTATTTTACTCACAAAGCTGTTGTAAAACTTCAGACATCTCAAAACAGGAGGATATGGAGTAGTTTCATGGTACTTTTTTTTTTTTTAGCTTGGCATCACCTGATCACTATTTTATTGTATAGACAAAAGCAGTGTTGACATTCTTTGTGATATATATATATATATATATATTTCAATCATGACAACTCTCTGAACATTTTAGCATGGTGATGGATATCTATCCATAGAAGAATTTAAAAAATCGAGTTTGGAAAGACATAATGGTGAGTAAATTAATGTTATCTGAATAACTTAATGTTTTCATAAAAACAGTTAATTTACTCTGTGAAATAGAAAGAAAAATCTTAATCGTATTCTTGAAAAAATATCTAAATATCTAAACATGATACATTAATCTAAGAAGCAAAGTTGAGAGAAATGAGAGAAAACACGTTTTTACTTACTTCACTTGCAGATTATTCAATTTAAATGACACATGAAAAATTTTCAAAGTCAAATCCTTTTTAACATGTTAAAGCTGTGTGCAAATTTCCTTTAGTATGAAATAATGTAAACCTGATGCATGTATTTTTGCAGACAGGTTTTCTTCCTGTTGCAGTGACATGTGTGAAACGGCTTTTCCGCCTTTTAGTTTGATAGCATGTACAGAGATTAATGTTGCATGTCCGTTTGTGCGTGTGTAACAGTTATTTGACCTCCTGACCTCACCTATCTTTTCTAATAGACATGGTTGTCACATTGCCACAGAAACCGTAGACAGTCTGATTCCCACCCAAATGCATGACCAGAACAGCTGATAGAAGGTGGAACTCTTCATCCGTGGAGGGAAATGGACCATAAATCTGGGTGGCGGGTAAACTGCTCAACACCTGTTTACTCAGGTGGGTCCTTTATCACGTGAGGCGTCAAACCTCCCAACTTCACCACACATGGGAAAAAGACAGATATCAGCCAGAAAACAACACAATGAGTGAACCAAGTCGGAGACAGGAAGGACACAATCCCCACCCCAAAACCCTAAAACACACCAGATATGGGGTGAGATAGATTTCAACAACACAAAAGGTGGAAATGTTGGCAGTCCTGAGCAAACAGTTAAAGTCTCTTCTTATCTGTGCTTCACCGTCCAGACTGTGAATGTCAGTCAGCCGCTTTAAAATCAAATCAATGCCTGGAGCCAAGCTAGTGAACTCCAGCCTCAGCCACAGTGTTTCAAACACACTCATGGACGCTCATTCATTTGTCTGCTGCCAAATCGTCAAGTACATCCTTTGATACAGTCTGTCTCCATCGTTAATTTTGCTTTAACTTTTGAGTCTTGCCAAGAATGTGCCGTTCTAATAGATAAATGTTTCTTACACTGTGGCTGCGTCCCAATTTGCATACTTCTACTATGGGCTACTTTGTGAGTGATATACTTTCTCCAGCTTTTTGGAGGATGTATTATTGCGTACTGTGTGTTTGCATGTTTTAGCAACTAAAAAAGGAAAAAAAAAAAAAAGTTAAAAAGGGAACTGACACAGTTATAAAGGATATATAAAGCATACTATTTTCAACATATGATGCACTAATACTGAACTTACATACTAAACTTTTCCATTAGTAGATGTTAATAAAATTAGTAAATAAACAAGTAAATAAAGTTATAACATATTTTTTATTTATATTATATAATTATAATTGTATTAATAAAACATTTGAAGTAGTCAAGTCAAGTCAAGTTTATTTGTACAGCGCTTTTCACGATACAAATCATTGCAAAGCAACTTTACAGCAAATTAAGTTTCTACAATATTTAGTGGTAGCTTATCAGTGGTGACTGTCAATTAATGTACATATGGCAGAAATGTACGGAAAAATCAATTTAAGACGTAATAAAACAGACGATGAACACTATTAACAGCAATTATTATATGATGCAATCAAACTTATAGCAAAATGTGGTAGTTCTGTATGTTGTTTCAGGGTTGGCATCATCTGAGGTCCTCTGAGGGGTTGGCATCATCTCTTCTCAGGTGTTCTGGATCCAGACTGAAGCTTGTCTAAATCCTAGTTACATCCCGTGGCAAAAACAGAGAAAAAAATAGAGACATAATTAGCGTAGCTAATCATAAGTTAATGTTAATCATAACACATTTCGGCTTGTGACAGGAAAGTTATTTTTTTTTTAAACATTTAAAAATAATTTAAATTCAAGTTAGTCATTATTATTATATGGTTGTTAATAGTTTTACTATTAATATTATTACACTTCTGTTCAAATGTTTGGAGTCAATACGTTTTTTAAAAAATATATTAATATGTTTATTTAGCAAGGACGCAATAAACTAATCAAAAGTGACAGTAAAGACTTTAACATTGTTACAAAAAAATCTATTTGACATAAATGCTCTTTGGTGAGCATAAGAGACTTCTTTCAAAAACATTTAAAAAAATTCTTACAGAACCCAAACGTTTGTAAACAAACCCTTTATTGTTGCCTTTCATATTGCTTTTTCAACCAAGTAAATGCTTCTTGTGGGTGCAATTTTGCTGACATCTAGTGGCCATTTATTGTTCATTTAGTATGCTAGTAGTCTCATCAACTAGCACTGTTCATTTAATTTTCCCTATTTTCAAGATAATGTTTCTATTGATGATGTAAAACATATTATCCTTTGTATTATCATCATTTACCCAGGGATATAAAGGTGAAGAGAGATTCACATCCTTTAAAGCCTGTATGAAGAAGGAACTCACTGCTAAATAGGTAAGTTCATGGTTGAATACAAAAAAATGAAGTGGATATTATGCAGTGTTTTTAGTTTGGCTTCAAGATATTGCCCTGGAGAATTCAGAATTAATGATACTGAAGTACAGCGCTAGCAACTGCTCAGCATTCAGCCAAAGCTCTTTCTCTAGCATCAGATTACTCTGTAAAATTAATGTCTGCTATCCAGAGATACAAGATACCAGCCTAACACAGTGTATTAGGACTTAACACAGTAATAGAATACAGTGCCCAACCCACAAGAAAAGGCTCACACCATAAAACACCTGAAAACAGGGAACAGTTAGACTCACTGTGAGAATATTTGCGGTTTGAATGAAATAAACAGGTGTTGCTATTTTTATAAAGCACATTTGTATTCAAAGTATCACCTGCTGGATTCAGTTATGATGTAGATAAATCATCGTTTGATATGCCGTTCATCTCTATGGCTTTGATTTGTGCAGGTGAAAGTCCCGCTGAGTGTTTCTCTTCACCCTCACGTCACATTGAAGAAATCTCACGTTGGATTAAAGTTCTCAGTGACTCGATGCAATTATCTACCTGACCTGTCTCAAACTCTGTAAGATACAAATACTGCCATAATTAGATTAACACATGCTACCTCCTTAGACTGTAGTTGCAGCGTTGTCACTTGGCAGACACTTTCTGAACACTTTAAAAGCCATTAACTAAAAGGGATAACACTTTTATGAAATAGCCATGCTACTTTTATTAATCAAAGAGTTATTTATTAAATGTCTTTTAAATTGAAATGGGTCCAGTGCCCACATTTTGGGATAAATTATGTTGATTAATGAATTACAAAGTAGTGTCTTTATTTATGATGACATTACTTCATAATTTTAAAGGGAACTGTGTTGAAGTGAAAAGTGCTGAATTCTGATGGCGTGTACAGTTATATATTCTATTTATTGATCTATTTTGTGTAAAGAAAAGGTTCTCTTGGGTTTTAATGCCTCTGTAGTGCTGTATTGGCAATGCATTGTTATATATGCTTCTCTAGAAGTTATAAGCCAGATAATCTTTCCTTACAATGAGCACATTGCTAACATAGTTTCTCTGAGC
>NW_015627373.1:815230-832761 GCF_001515625.1 Sinocyclocheilus rhinocerous
GTCAGTCGATGAATTGCAGTTTTAGTCACTTCCGTGTTGGTTTCACGAGAGAGACCGAGAGGTTGCCGCTTGCTCAAAACTCACGTTTGAATCGTCTGTGGCAAATTCTTTAAATATAAAAAACTTACTTACAGTCTGTGAGTCAGAACAGCCGGCATTGTAGTCTACTCTCCCAGGATCAGGAAACAGTCCTCCATAAAATGTGCTGCACACATCTGAATATTTGGGTTGAACTGTTCTGGAACAGTGTTGTAAATACAACCTAACCACTGATTTCTAGTCGTGTCCTCTTTTGGAAGGCCAAACAAAGTAATTTCACTTTCACAATAAAACACACAGCATCACACACAGCGGGTTAGAGTGAGAGGCGGCCGGCAGGCTAGAGTGAGGAACGGCCGGCGGATTCGATGAAGGAGCGTCCGGCAGGCTTGTGGCAACCTATGGAAAATGTGTGTGTATTTACAGTATATATATATATATATATATATGTTAATAATTTAATATTTTACACATTTTCTGTCTGCTTGTTGACATCAAAATCACATATGGGACTAAATATTATATTATTTATTAAATATGATGTGTTTATTAAAGGGGTCATATGTTGCTAAAAAGAACATTATTTTGTGTATTTGGTGTAATGAAATGTGTTTATGCGGTTTAAGGTTAAAAAAACACATTATTTTCCACATACTGTACATTATTGTTTCTATGAATATTTAATAAGCACATTAAAATATTAAATAAAATATTGAATATCATGTGTTTATGCAAATTATATGTATATATGTATGTGTGTTTTCCATCAGTTTTTTGACATCACACATAGTACTTTATTCAGTTTGATGCTTCATTGATTTTTGAGTTTTTCCTCACAAAATGACCTCATCCATATACATGCAGATTTTCCCCGTGTCAACTATGAATTCTCCTCATTCGATAGACTTGGGATTTATTTTTAAAATGCCTGTGGGGAAGGGTTTGCTGGTTTCCCGAATGTGAAACATTTGAAGTATCTGAGGTTCTTGGACTGAATCTGGTCTGGTTTAAAGGAATCGCCGGTTGGCTCAGGCCTTTCAGTGTCTAATGGCTCACAGATGGTCTCTGCTGGACCCCATTGGTCCACTCAAACTGGGTCACCCTACAACACATTAGCTTCTTGATCTCATTGTGTAATTTACTCAGACTGGTGAACAAAGACTATTATGTCCTCCAATACAGAAGGAATTTGTACAGAACATTGTATTGGATGGCTGTATTCTCAAACTAATGTTGGTTATGTCTGGAATGTAATACCAGCCTACTGCTTGCTATTTCTATTTAAAATAATAGTATGGGATACAATATGTATTGTAGTGATGAACATTTCAAAACAAGTTCATCATATGATCTCATTTTAATTCTGCGAGTTGCATCCAGTTTCAATTTTTTAATCCAATTGTAGACGTGACTTAATCTGTCAGATCAAATATTTTTCTTTAAGATTAGAAGACTAAAAACCACAGCTGATATTGTGGTTAATACATTTCTGTTTTTATTGCCTGAATGAAATATGAAACAGTTCATCACACTGAAAATGGGCCAAGTCAAGAGCATTGCATTGCAAAATATGTTTGTAATTACATACTACTACTACCTTTACTTCTGCATATAATGATATGGAAGAAATAATAATAATAATAAAATATGTGTAGAATGTTGTATCTCACAATGCAATGCACTTGGCTTGACCTTTTGTTGTGTCATGGATGAACCAAAATTAGTAACACTTGTGCTTTTTAATGTCTTATTATTTGATTAGACTGTAAAATGTTAATTTAAAATGAAAAATAGCCAGAAATTACTCTATAATAAATAATAAACATGAAGTCTAATATGACGTCATATTAGTGGGGTCATGTGATGTTGCCTATTACCATTTGAAACCATATCAATTTTGGGATAATTCCTACTCTTTCACTTATTTTATTTTATTTTTTAAATAGTTGTATTCAGTATTCATTAAGCAGTTGGTTAGTATTCAATTCAAACCAGTGCATTGTTTTCAGAGATTCAATCTTTTTAGTTAGTCCAGTTAACCCCTGCTGGTAGATGCTAAAACTACATTGTTTTTCTCCATTGACAGCCGTTCAAAAACAGCTGTGAATTCTCACAAAATTAAATGTTTTGCAAGCAACATGTAAGTCACAAAAAAAAAAATTATATTATGGTAAATTATTTACCTTAAAATAATAATAAAACAAAAAATAATGAAGGACTCTTTTGTTTACAATAAGAGTTATGTAGCTGCTCCAAGGACTTCATGTGATTAGTCACATGACACTTACAGCTCAGGTGATTGGCTCAAACCACAATGGAAAAGTTTGCCAAGTGTCCATGAACTGAAGCAAACATCCAGCATCCAGCTTGTGTATTTCATACACTCATCAGCCTGCATTTGGATGAATGAGATTGACAATGGATAGCTCACTCCAGGTATACTTGAACTTCTGAATACAATGTTTCCTACACAATCTGGAAAAAGTATCTGGGTATTATAGGAAATGTGCACATTATCCCCAGTAAACATACTGCATCGGTAAATAGTAAGATCAGTATGCTATTCTAGTAATATGTTCTGATTTGAGACTTTCCTTTAAAAAAACTTTTTTAACTGCTGTCTGATTTAACCATTAACCTGACATCTGCCAAAGCAAGACATATTATATAATATTGTTTTATGATTACTCTGTGTAATATATTCATGCACTTCCTACTCTGACAGGGATTTTGGTTTGGGAATTTATGTCGTTATGTTTCCAACTTGTTTAATAATATAAATATGCTGTCACGATCTTGTTGTGTAATGTAAAAATTAAACAGTAAAACAATTAAACCTGTTACATTAATAAAATTATATCTCAACATATTAAAATGTGGTTTGGCACATTACATTTGGCTACATTATTTATAGAAATTTTCTTTAATAATCATATTATATATATATATATATATACAGTGGGTACGGAAAGTATTCAGACCCCCTTAAATTTTGGCACCCAGAATAAAATGTGAACAACCACGTGACATGTATCCTGTATTTCAAATCAATCTTTTGTTTCACCCTGGACTATCTTTCACGAGCGGAGATTTTGGAGCAGGCTAATAACTTGGAGAAGCTAAAAGTTTTCGGCTACAACGCAATGTAAACACAACAGAGTTCATCGTCTGGTTGCGACTTGACAAGCGACTGTAGTCGAGAGACATATTGGCTGTCGGGTGACACTTCATCCTCGTAAAGTAAAAGAAACGGCAGACATTCGTGGTGTGTAGCGGTTTAAATGGCAAAGATGTTTTGAAGCTACCATTAGCATCATTAATGAACGGTCATAAATTGTTTTTGTAATGTCACGCTAAGATCAAACAATCCCTCAGCGGGTATAAAACAAATTGGTGCTGTTTATTCGCAATAACAATCTGAAATCACTAGAGCTTTTATTGCTTGTAAATCTGTGATTTTGAAGTGAACTGACTGCGCTTACAGACGGCTCCTGTTTCACTAATGAGATGAGACTCCATCTCTATTATGGACCAAGGTTTTTTCTGTTTGGCTGTGTGTGGAATGGAATAAAAAAAAAAAAGTAGTTTATTTGTTCATATGTTGCTATTTTGTAGCTCACTATACTTCAGTCATGATTTATGTACAGTAAGTATCAATTTTGTTGATGTTTTTCCTTAAATTCCTTAGAATAATTGAAAACTTTCAAATGAGACCATGTTAATATATAGTAAAATTACAAAACTATAAAATGAATGTGGATAGCAGCTGCTCGTCATTTTGTCTTTGGAGAAGTGGATGAGAAGTGTTCGAGTTGATCTCTTGAACTTGGCTTTTTGATTGCAGACTTGCAATTTTGAGAACAGCAGTTCTGAACCTATTATTTGATTCATATCTGGAAAAAAATCTGAGAAGCAGGATGCTTACTGGAAGTAAGAGTCACTTGGCTCTCCTTATAATCTCATTGATGTCCATGAGGTAACAATTGAGATTCATTTGTGATTTTTCTTTACTATGGGCGCCATGTAGTTTAAAAAAAAAAAAAAGCAAATAACTATTTACTGTATTCAATAATGGATATTTCAAACTGTAGTATGTTACATTGTCACATCATGACCTCATTATGTTAAGAACTTGACCCTGAAATGTCATATGCACTACTTTTATGGTGCTTATTTGGAGTTTGACACTGCAATTCACAATTTTTTTTAGACCTATGTGGAAAAGAGCAGCTTGGACATTCTGTTTAACATCTTTTTATGTGTTTTACAGAAAAAAAGATGTTGGATGGACATACAGGTGAGTAAATGATGACAAAATTATTTTACAAAATTAAGTTATATTTGTCTGATTTGTTTTATTAATTCGCGTATGCCATTTATTTTTCATTTTGCAAGTGAGTTTTTAATCTAGTTTTGTTTGAAAATGTGTTTTTTATAACATCTATTTTCCTTTATTTTTTTATTTTTTTGAAAAGTTTCCATGGTTTTACCATAGTTTATATTCTTTTATAATCAATTTTAGATTTACATCTCATGTCACTGTTCTTCTTTCTTTTTTTTTTTTTTTACTACGTTTTTGTCCAACACCACAATGTTTTTGTAATGTTGTGTCATTGGTTGTTTTGGTTTTGGAGTTGTTTTTGTGTCTTCTTTTGTGTTGTTGTTAATATTGTTATTGTAAATGTATTTCTTTGTTTTTGTATAGCAATAAATTAAAAAAATTAAAATAAATAAAATGCCTTTTTGGCAGTTCAGTCAAACAATGGGTCTACAAGGAAGTCTTGATGTGTTGATTCAGGTGTACTATAAGTGATTTGCATGCCGTTTTAAAATGCTGTAATGCACATGTAATGTACATGTTCTGTTGAATCATTACCAGGTGTGTTTTATTCTCGTTTGCGTGTTTGTCCACAGGTGTTGCGGTGGAATTCACATCTCCGTCTTCACTCTCATTTACGAGACCCACATAAATCCAAGGGTGTTTATCATTTCCATCCAATCAGGAGACACGTTTATGATCAGGTAAGAACAGGGTAGAAACTCCTCACAGGTGTACAGTCAGAAAGAGGGCAAAGGGTCGAGGGAGGAAATGCAGAATCAGGACCACATGTAGACACAGTCATCACGGCGGATCAAAGCCCGCCAAACTCTCAGTCGAGATCAAAAGGGGCCGGGTTACGTTCGCGTGAGCCCTACAGGGGCTGAGGTGGACTGGACTGCATTAGACATCTGAGTCGAGAGGCTCCAAAACTAACAAGAAAGCAAAATAGAGGAACGGGGTGATTCAGTTAGACAGTGGTACCACCAAAAGACTTTAGTTAGACTATACTCCATATTTAAAGAAATAGTTCTCCCATAAATGGAAAATTTTCATCATTTACACACCCCTATGTTGTTCCAACCCTGCATGACCGAATTAAAAACACAAGAAAATGTTCAGGCAGAATATATGAGCTGTACTTTGCCATACAACTAAAATGTGCAGTGGTTTATACTACTACTAGCTCCAAAAGGGACAAAAAAGCACCATAAAAGTAGTCCTAACGTGCTATACTCGAAGTCATCTGAAGCCATTTGATGGATTTGCAGGAGGAACTGACAAATAATCAAGTTATTGTTCTTTGATAAACTTCTACTTTGCTGTAGCTCAGATGTCAGTTGAAATGGCTTTAAACCTGGTGCAATGTGTTGAAAGGCACCATTTTTATTTAGATGCAAATGTAAATTAGAGGTAAATTTCGAGGAAGATTTTTAGTGAATAAAGCTACAATTTTGGCCTGTTTGTACTTTTATGATACACGGGTCTCTTTTTGGAACTTGGAAATATAAATCACCATCATAAAGAGCACAGTGCAAGAAATCCTATTCTTAATGAATATATTTCTTATTTTCCAGTTAAACATTTTAAAAATCGGTAAAACAAGATCAATTTACTTGAGATGTGACAAGATATATGACAAGATAAGACTTGTTCTCAGAAAGATTATATTTTAATACATGCATACTTATCTTACTTTACTAATAGATTAACTTTTTATGCTTAAAACAAGTGGAAAAATACACTTGCATTAAGAGGTACTACCTCTCTGAAAACAAGTCTTCATATCTTGCTTCTCAAGTACATTTATCTTGACTGAAAACAAGGCAAAAAAGACTTAAAAAGTAATTGAGTCATCATTTTTTGGGGTGAATTATTTCTTTAATTTAATGCAAATAAAAAAACAAGTTGTGAATGATAATAATACAGTTCATTTAATTTGTCAGATGTCAGATTTTCACAACCCAGAGTTTGTGCATTGAACATTTGTGTAAAGACATATTTTGAATGTTTTCAGGTACCAAACAGTTTCCTCGCAGCTTTTGCTTCAAATTAAATATGGCACCCTTTAAC
This sequence comes from Sinocyclocheilus rhinocerous, assembly GCF_001515625.1. Taxonomy (NCBI): domain Eukaryota; kingdom Metazoa; phylum Chordata; class Actinopteri; order Cypriniformes; family Cyprinidae; genus Sinocyclocheilus; species Sinocyclocheilus rhinocerous. The sequence goes on from NW_015627373.1 coordinate 821,661, forward strand.
TAACATCTATTAAACTCCTGCAATATGTGCATGAGTGAACAACAGGAGAAGTGTGTTTTTGTGATTTATTACGACTTCACACCTCGCAAACCACAGATTCACACGCAGGAATGTGCTCAGGTGTGCTGGAATTGAAGAATCAACACTTCACATTCTAGAAATAACATCCGTGAACAAAAGAAAACCAAACCACAGTAACCCGAGAAGTCTGTTATTGGAGACGCAAAACTTCAACAAGTCAAAGCCATCGAGTACAACAACAAAAACACCCTTTAAATATTTATTATCTTGCGCTCTCTTGTTTAAATGGAGGCCTAATCAAATTTAAAAGCCCTATTTCCCATCACATAATGAAGTAGACAGCCGTAATTACCACACCGTTTCTCTGTACACACCTCGTAAATGTTGTTTCGCACTGCTGATTTTCCTCCGTCTCTTTTTGTTTGTATTATTTGTGGTTGGTCTTTTATAAGTGATGATTAGATTTTGTTTGGAATACTCAAGCATGATCTTAACGATATATGTATGACTTTTCATGCTGGATGTTTTAAATGAATTAAAACTTGCACGTTTGCCCTAAATCAGTTGAATACCAGGGGAAGGTTTAAACAGAACAGGCAGTGTGCTGTAGTCTAGGACAAAACGAGACTTTGTGTAGCCTTTTTTTTTTAGAAAGAAAGTGCCAGAGCTGTAATGCAGTCCAGACGCTCTCTTTTTCTTCTTCTCCTCCCTCTGTCCTGCGTCGCTACTGACCAGCTTCAAACTTCTCCATTTCTAACAACAATAAATGGCTGCCACTCAGACAGTCCTGATCTTCCATTCCAGCCCACCCAAAATCTCAGACCTGGCTGTGAACTTGACCCTTATAGCGTGGCAGAGTCTTCCCCAGACCCACGCTGAGATTGAGGTGCTGATGTTTGACGTGGTTGTATAAGTGAGATATTTAGACCTCGCTCTCTAGAGAGAATGAGGTACAGATGGGTGACAGAAACGAGGTGAAGTGTGTTTATTCGTACGTGCATGTGTTAGCGGGAACGTTTTTGCCATTTCTTCACATGCACTGCTGGAAAATTAAACTAGAAGCTACTTCACGTGGTTTATATGGTTTCTAGCTAATAATTTATAGCATTAGTTAGTACGAACTCATCTTGATAATTGATCAGCTTGATTATCAGCTGGTTGACCCGGTAGACCACCTTGGACCAGCAACAAACCAGATAAAAAACACATTTTCGAGGACTATAAACCATATTGACCATCGTAATTGGTATAATTTCAGGCAAAGATGGTCTATGCCTGTGATATATGGTCATCAGCTAGTCCAGATTGGCCAAGAAGGATTATCAGTAGGGCTACAACTAGTTTCCACCTAGTAGACCATCTTAGTCAAGTTGGTTAGAACTTGTAGACCACATTGGACTAGCAACAAACCAGTTCGACTACTATTTCTGTTTTAGTTACAATTAAAAGGCAAAGATTCAAGCTGGTCTAAAAGCTGATGGACTTGGTTTCCCCCTGCAGATTATCTTAGATAAGAAGACTTGGTGGGCCATCTTGGACTACTTACCAACCAGCTTGACCAGCTAAAACCGGTATAGCCTGGTTTTCTAAATGGAAGGCAAAGATCTGCTGGAAAACAGTGTGATGTTTGAAGGACAGCGTGTTTAGCTGTTTTCTCCACTAAATGATGGAGAAGAAAAGAATGTTCAAACAAAACAAACTGATGTGTCGGACAAAGAAATTTTAAAACACGTTTGAGAGACAAAATTGTTCTGTACCTGTTCTCCAAAGAACTGTAGAAGAACTGGAATGCAGGGAAGCATTTCTCTCCCTCTTTCCTCTCTCCGGGACGGAGTTTGATCTAAAATTAGGTTTATTTAAGGGTTTGAGATCTTGGCCAAATGGGCTCTGAAATTAATTAGAAACAGCTCAGCCCAGGTGGGGGGGGGGAGGAAAAGAGGGGCCCGCGGTCTGTAAATAAGAGCCAGTCCGTTTTTATCATCTTCTCGGTTTTTTTGGAGAGCCTTGGATTGACATTCCTCCCTGCTTGAGCCTGATGCTCCTGCCTGACATCATTAAGGAGGAATGCACGCCGTACGTTCTGTATCAGTCCCTCCATTTCATGTTTTAATTCCCCTCTTTCTCGAATGCCAATCTAGCCGTGCTTTCATCATGTGAGAAAGGACATTCGGACTTGAGACGAGTATGAACAGACACCCCCATTCATCGGGACCAAAGCCTGGCAAACACTCAAGAAGCTCAGGCTGTTTTTTGGCTCCGTGGTACCTGCAGACGCTGTAGCTGTCAAGATTTTCACTGACCTACTTTCTGCCAGTGGTGAATATGAGTTATTAGAGGCGCCCGGGGGGCTGAATTTTTCTCTGGACGTATGCAGGGCTCGCCTTTCCCCTCGTGCTCAGCACAGCCTTTGTCTCTGCAGAGAATGATATAAATCAGCCAAGGGCTGTGAGGGAAGAATGAAGCTCTGTAGAGTCTCGGAGGGGGTATGGAGCAGAGCTGCTGAATCCAGTGGTTTCACTGTCTGTGGATTAATATCTTCCTGCTGATGGGGGGGGGCATGCTTTATCTGAACGTCCAGGTCCTTCTCAAGTCCACTACAAATTGATGAGTCCTTCAAGAGCACATTTAGTGATGGTGCTGGACACAGATAAAGCATTGTGCTGGATGAACAAGGACTTTAAGGGGTAGTTCATCCTAAAACTAACATTCTGTCATTATTTATTCACCATATGTCATTCCACACCCATTTGACTTTGTCTTCCCCAGAACACAAACAGAGACATTAGGTAGATTGTTCACACTGCTCTAGGGGTGGTACGATACAATTTTTTCAGAACCAATACCGATCCGATACCAAAAGTTCTGAGTACCGGACAATACCGATACCGATTTCTATACCTCAGTGTGTGTTGACCTGATCATCACTCTTTTGTGTATTACACACAATCTACTAAATATAGACAACTTCATTATAAAGAAAAATAACAAATTAAAAAAAAATATAATCATAATCTATGAGAACATAATTATCTATAAATATATGCAACAAATTAAATACATTTCTTTTACATTTATAGCACAGTAATGAGGCAGCAACATATGATAGATAAGACCAGTGTAGTGATCTAACAGACACCCGGTAGAAAGTAACATGCTTTAGAATTAGCACTAAACTCCAGCAAGATAAAGTCATTTTATGCAAAACCGCTGATGTTTATCTACAGATCAAGTATAATAATAGGGACATTGTATCATCCTAGAGAGAGTTTCATTGTTTTGACTGTCGTAACCGAATGCGACGCGCAGTTTGAATGCTGAATGGAGGATGACAGACAGCCGCAGCGGAGAGAAGAGTTTACATGAACTTGAATAAGGTTACTCTACAAAAATGATGAGTTCACAATAATTTTATAAAATCTAAACATTTAAAGAAAAAAGTTAGTGGGGGGAAAAATAAAAGTAAATAAGTGTAATCTGGTAAAATGTTACACATTGCTCTTTGTATTGTAATATACATTCATGAAAAACAAGTAAACATAATTATCTATAAATATATGCAACAAATTAAATACATTTCTTTTACATTTATAGCACAGTAATGAGGCAGCAACATATGATAGATAAGACAGAACAAGAAAGGCTATGAACAATCTTTCATTGCGCAAAAGTATTATAACATGAAAGGCTCCAATACAGAGCGGCACAAAGCGATTATGCGCATCCCGTGCGCAGAATGATGCGCTTGAAGCAAGACGGAGTCACAGTGTGCAGCGCTCCGCATAGCAGTGTTGCCAAGTCATTGGGCTACTTCAACACTGTTGGCGCCGGTTGTTTTTCTTGTCCGCGGGTTTAAGCGACCCCAATAACTTGATATTTAGTATCAGTTTTTAGACAAATTTTACCAGGGGAACCCCACCAAAAACGTGTATTTTACCCCACCCAAATGTGATTTTTACCGGGGGATCCCCCTCGAAATGTGATTGGGCTAGTTTTGGGACTGCTATTTTTTTAATTTAATGAAAGTGAATGGGGACCAAGACTACTACTGTTTTTGTTTAGTCATATGACTTCAGTTTCTCTATCACTAAATCTCTAGACATGCTTAGACCTGAATGGTGAGTCATTTACAGTACATGAAGTAAATAATGACCCACTGACTGGTTAACTACTTTTCTGGGTGACTAGTAAACTTGAACTTGTACACAAAGTACCAGATAAGCTCAGTAATGACGACTCTGTTCCACAAACGGAACTTGTAGTATAAAAGTAGATGAGCCCTTCCGAGCTCCCGCAGTTCTTCCCAATAAAACACCACCCTGCCGCATAGAGAAGTTCAAAGCACAAAGGGAAGAGACATTGATGCGTAGTGCATTATATCTGTGCGATAGTTTATTGAGCCTTTTCTTTTAACAGTTTTAAATTTCAGTTACTGTGCGCTTGAAGAACAATTCATAGTGCTCTCTACTCCAGAGTAGTGATCTAACAGACACCCGGTAGAAAGTAACATGCTTTAGAATTAGCACTATGTTCCACAAACGGAACTTGTAGTATAAAAGTAGATGAGCCCTTCCGAGCTCCCGCAGTTCTTCCCAATAAAACACCTCAGAATTGCATAACCTGTTCACACTGGTGTTTACCTTCTCACTTATTGTCATTCCAGTGCATGATACATCATGGGAACAACCTCTAGAGATTGTAAGATCTGCGTCCACATGTACGTGCAATGACATAAACTCGCCCTGTGCAGCATTTTGCGAGGGAGGACAGACATTCACACAAAGGTGTTTGTCCTCTTGGCTCAGGGGTTAGGCATTGGGGTTTAGGATGCCTTTATTAGATTTTACAAAGGAGGCTTGGAGAGCGACCGGACATGCCCAGGCACGCAGTGAGTGTTCATTACATGTTTTCAGCATGTAAACCTTCATTACATAAGAGGGGTCTCGTACATTCTTACAGAGTGATTCACATGTTCTGGGACATTACAACACAAAAGCGTTAGCAGCCTCTTAAAATATCTTAAGATGAACCCACACGTAGACCTGCAGCTGTGGACGGAGGAGGTTCGTTTGGAACAGGTGTGGATGCATTAGACACCAGAGGGCATGTTCCCATAGTGACCAGTCAAAATAATGATAGGATATGAGATGCGTGTTCACTGGCAGAACCGAACACCAAATCACATAAGGCTTTACACATGCACGCACACTTGAGGCAAATGTCAACTGCTACTCGTGTCTGCTTCAACTTACGTTCAGAAGTACACACTCAACCATTCAAAATGAAAATACAGCAAAACAGAAGTGTTAAGTAGTCATTATAGCATTATTCACCTCAGAAAGTCTGAGTTCCCAACTTCCTACTCGGAAAAGTACAACTATTGGAACCATTTGAAACCCGGAACTCCACTTCCGCAGATCTATGACATCACATGAACATGGCAGCCTCCATTAAAATGTACACTGCTAAAGTTCCTACTTGCATGATATCTGTTCAAAAAATGTTTGCAGAGACTGGTGTGTAAAAAAAAAAAACAAAAAAAAAAAAAAAAAAATTTTAGTGAACTCCCAACCTTCAAAAAATGTTTGCAGAGACTGGTGTGTAAAAAAAACAAAAAAAAACAAAACCATTGGTCGGCACCAATAGCCTAGAGGGCAAGTGTGCCGACGTATAATGCTGTTGCGTTACGGGCATCCCGAGTTCTAATCCCGGCTTGAGGACCTTTCCTGAACCTGCCCTCCCACTTCGCTTCCTGTATGCTCTCCACTGTCGTATCATAATAAAGGCAAAACACCAAAAAAATAAATCTTTAAAAAAAAAAAGTTTCTAGCATTGCATGTCGTCATTTATTCTCCACAAATTGAGGTGCATTCTTGACAGCAAAGCTAGCGGTAGCACTGCTATTTTTGTCTTCCAGCCACCAGAAAATAGAACAACTTTATGGTCAGAGATATCAAGTAGGAATATCCTGTATATGACATTAAATGCATTATTAGAGCAGCAGTTCCTCTGGTGTAGTCTGGGGTTAAGTGTCTTGCTCAAGGCACAACTGTGATCAAACCAGCAACTTTGAGCTTTAGCTGCTAAACCACTCCATGGGTATCGCAGGAAAGCATATTTTAGATTGACTCTTCATTTTCAAAGAGATTTTCCTGTTTTATAAGATTTGGAGTGACTGAATCAACCCTCAGACCCCAAATGACACTTTACCCGAGGCACATCATAAAACCTCCCGGACATCTGCGTCTGATGGCTTGCAAAACCACCCGACAATCACACCACAGTTATACGGGAGCCAATCTCCTGAGGGCATTTGGGTTCGTCTGCCCCGTTTCCAGTACAGCAGTGTCAGATGCATGTTGAAAGCAGTGGCATGCGGTTTCTGTGCTGTCCCAGCCGTAGCTTTGAAATACCAGCCCCACCGCAGGCTATTTTAGGGCCAGCCACAATCATGCTTGCTTGCTGCCCATATACTGTCGTTCTCTTGGGGCCTGTGTCTCCTCTGTGCTTCCCTAAAATTGCAAAGTGGTAAGCCAATGGCATCATGAGTGTCCGTCAGCAGGCTTTGGCAAGGTGCAGTCTCTAAAGGGTCCACTTGTTGAAGGGTCTGGAGGTTCAGGCATATCCTCATGGTGGTTCTCCAGGTGAAGAAGGGACATATTCTTTTTATTCTGAATGTCTTAAATACTACTTCAGACAGTTCTCTGCATACCTACCCTCTCATTGAGCTTAACTAGTCATTTAGCAGATGCTTTATACCCAAAATGACTTGCAGTACACTTATTACAGGGACAACCTTCCTGGAATGACCTGGGGTCAAGTGTTTGCCCAGGATGACTTATGGAGTGTCCCTTGTGCACTCAAACCAACAACTAGATTTCTGTAGAACTTCATACTAAGTTTGTTTCTACTCACCTAGTTTATAGCAATGATCCAGTAAGGTAAATCTTGTGGAATAAACTATCTAATTATTGGGTGTACCTTGGCTCCTGTCAAGGTAAGCTGTTGTTATGTGATCCATCTAAACTCTTCCTTCTCTTCCTCGCTCTTTCTGCCGGTCGCATTGGTCTGTCGAGACGAGCGCCATTGTAGCACCTCTGATCTTAAAATCTCTTCATGCATCAGCTCTGAACAAAAGGCAGATCCTCTCCATGTTTTGGATTTTCCACCCTCATCCTTTGATTGGCTGCAAGTCAAGCTTGAGGAGAGCAAACAAGAAGAAAAACTGTTTATGAGGGTCAAAAACAGTGATACTGGATTCTGGTAAATATGACATTTTACACACACGTTCACAGGTGTCTTTAGAGCATCATTGCTTTGAGATTTCACTTGATATATCCAGAAAGTAGCCAATGTCAGTCGAGGAGATGGGGAAAGGCACTGTGAGGGAGAGATGGAAGGAGAGAGAGTGAGAGACAGTAATCATTACAGGACTTAAAATAGAATAATTAGAGGAGCTGTGTGTACTGTTCCTCTGCCCGCGGTGACCACAAGTACAGCCATTTACTCTTGATGCTTTTCCGGTACCGGCCATTTATCACTGTTTTCGGTTTGTTACTTGTTACTTATTTGTCTATTTTTATGTTTGGAAGATGTTGAGGCTAAATGAGGGAAATCCTTTTCAGATTAGGAAAATATACTTAATATTGAACACATTAGGGTTTTTGTGGGTTGTTGCCAGGATGTTGTTATCGACAAGCAGTGTTGGGAAGGTTACTTTGTAAATGTAATAGGTTACAGATTACAAGTTACCCTATTTAAAATGTTATAGTAGTGTAACCATGTCAATTACTTTATTAAAGTAATGTAATTGTTTACATTTGATTAATTTTGATCACTTTTCTAAATTTCTAATGAATGTGTTCAACTGTTATTCATTTTCAAGCATTTAAAGCAGGCAAGGTTAACCTTACGGTAGTACTCAACACTGATTACTGTCAGACTTTCAGAATCCTTCATCACTTGAATTAAGATTATAATAATTTAATTTTAAAGCGCAGCCACCACTAAATCACACTTTAGCACCTCTTTTTGCTTTGAGATTGTTCTGAGGTTAAATGCAGATTTAAAATCATAACAAGAAATATTTTATTATCTATGATACTGTTTTTGAAATCAAATCTAGATGTAACCCCCTTTGTAATCCTTAACATTTTCATAAGTAACTGTAATTTAATTACACATTTTTTCTCAGTAACTGTAACTGATTACAATTACTTTTATTTTGTAATTAAATTACGTAATTCCGTTACATGTAACTAGTTACTCCCCAACACTGTTGCTAGAGCAGGGGTACTCAAGTAAAGTTGCCAAGGGGGGCACATTTAAACCACATAAAATGTGAAGGGCCACAAATTACAATTTGCATCATAAGACTTTATTTAGTCAATATTTGCAGTTTTACTGATGTATACATTTTATATACAGTTTATTACTTATCTAAGTCTTGCTTTTCCTTGTCCTATTTAAAATAATATTGAACATGAAAATAAAACATTAAAAAACGTGGAACAAAAAAATGGATTAATATTTTGTTTTGCTGTATTAATGCAAAAAAATGCATTCATTCTCAGAGTATTAAACAAACTCAGAATGTTCAAACTCAAAACATTCTTGAACAAATAGTTCATAAATGTCTTATAAATTATCTCATAAAATTTCCTATTCATGCCCAAAACAGGACAGAGTGCATTTTATTGAGTGCTAAACACATGCAATGTCTGTCTCATTCATACTGGATGCCAGAGCATCGTACAGAAACATATGCATCAAAGAAGTAATAGAACTCAATATGGGCAAAGGCATTCAGCGGTTAAGGCTAGAAGGGATACAACAAAAACTACTAGCCATGCGCACATCAATATAGCGTAATTTTTCTCACTGTACAACAATAATTACTGTTTTTGCATTATTGTAAGGGGTAGGTGTAGACACGATCTAAACACGATCTAATAGGTAGAAAATTTAATTTATTGTTATCTTACGGTTTTGCTGCATCCCTTCTAGCCACAACTGCATTCAGCTGTTGCTGTAACTGAATAAAAGAAGATAGAACGCTTTAACTGATCAAACATGAAGACAATAAACACACAACGCAACAATATATGGTTTATCTGTGTTTTTCCATCTCTGGTATTTTCATAATAATAAAGTTATATTTATAATCTAATGCTAATTGAGGTTTCGCAAGAGTGCAAAACTCAGTGAGCTCATTGACGTGATGACAGCTCCATACATTGTAATAGGAGCGCTTTTTACTTTAACCCATTCACAATTTGAATACGAGTTTGTTTTTCATGCTACTAAGAAGACCCTCTGCCGTGCCAAGCATCAGGAGCATCAACAGCATTTAAATGATGCAAACATACAGTCACACTGCCTAATACTTGTGCTACTTTTGAGCGAAAATTATAATAAAAATACATCTTTAGCATGATGCGGGCCACAAAATTAATTCAGACGGGCCGCCTGTTGAGTACCCCGGTGCTACAGCATTCCTAGGCATTGCTAGGGTGTTCCTGGGTGGCGTTTTTGGTAATTTGGGTGGTACCGTGTGCTAGGCTGTTGGTAGGGTGTTCTAGGTAGCCGCTAGGTGGCTTAGGCTTGGTAGTCAAAAGAGCCCATCCTCAAATTATGTTCTGGTTTCTTTCAATGTAAGTGTAGCATATGTTTTCACCCTTTTATGTATGGAAGGCAAATCATAAGCTAGTTTGGCAGTCAGATGTCATTAAACATGTTGTGTGCATGCATGTATATACAGAAAATGGTCTGTGTGTTTTTAGAACCCACATTTGGTTATCTTGGAATCTGTTGTGCATTAATATAATGTATTTGTGTGTGATTACAGTGGAGATCTGAAAGACGGGAATTAGGCACTTGAACCAACTGAGTGAAAGACAAATTTTTGTTGACATCGTGATGAAAGCATCAAAGTAGTGGAACGGTTCTCATTTGAACAGTGCACTTCCTGAAGTTGGTGTGTAAAATCAAGTGGGAATATACAGATTTTTCAACAAACATATTGAAAAACGCAATACATCAATCAATCTAAGAGGGGCCATTTTTCCTCTGGGACCCATTTCCTACAACAAGCCACAAAAAAGGATCTTAGCTTGATGATCGCTAAATACTTCCATTTGATGATTCCTGACTGCTAATGAAAGTGACATGCACTAATTAAAAAAAAAAGATTGATTGTTTCTCTTTTGTTTCCAGGTCATATACCAAAGTCCGGAAACAAAGATGGTCAAAATTAGAAAAAAAAATTCAAAAGGGATATTCTCTTGTGGTGCAGTAGTGTTTAATCGTTCCCAGAGTGCTCGTGTTTCACTGACATCCGTACTCTGAATGGTTTAAAGCATTAATTAACGATATCAATGTTTGATCTGAATTGCAGTAAAATGTATTCAAGATGCTGAATTACTTTTGTTGTTAGCATTCATATTTTTAGCCCTAAATTCAGATTTCTTTGATTGTGAGGTTATTGATTAATTGATTTCAATTAAATGACCTAGCCAAAACTCTAACTAACCATAACCCTGACTAATCCTAACCCTAAGGCTAGTATTTACTGGGAAATCAGATGGTGCAACAGAGTTATGGAATTGAAAATCAGGTTTTTCATCAGTGTTTTCCTCTATATAGTGGACTTCAGTGGGACCCAACGGGTTGAAGGTCCAAAGGGCAGTTTACAGTGCAGCTTCAAAGGGCTCTACGGAAGCCCAGCCGAGGAATCTAGCAAAAAGATCAGTCATTTTCTTAAAGGGGTGGTTCACTGGGTTTTTTCTAGGCTTGATTGTGTTTATGGGGTGCAGTCTAACATGTGTTAATGCTTCGTTTTTTTAAAAACGTATTATTTTTCACATAATTTAACTTTATTCCACACTGCTCTGTCCCTTCTCTGAGAAACGGACTGATCATGATCATTTCCTTCTTTTATGAAGCCCCTCCCTCAGAAATAGGCAATGGGCTCTGATTGGTTAGCTAGCCCAGTGTGTTGTGATTGGCTAAACCGCCTCTAGTGCGTGTTTAAACGTCCCGCCCCTCACCTCAGCGGCATGTGCTCCGGTTGTATTGTAAACAA